>NW_009241224.1:0-911 GCF_000690835.1 Fulmarus glacialis | reverse complement strand
AAAAAAAAAAAAAAAAAGAAAGAAAAGTAGGGAGCTAGTTTTGTGCAGCAAATTAAGAAAAAACCCCAAGCCTGCACTATATCCTTGCAATGTGACCACAGTAGTTTAAACTAGAATTCAGTGGTACCATGGCAGCATGGTGTTTCATTAAAATATTTTTTTCCATAGGCTGTTTCACACAGCCCCTATCAAATCAGTGAAAAAAAGCCTTCCGCTATCCAAAGTGAAGTATCAGTAGCAACCCATTCAAAGGATGCAGCAAGGCCAATTATTTTGAGAAGTATGACAACAAAACATAAGCGTATTATGGGGCTACAGTAACTGGTACGGGCAAACACTTCTGTGATCTATGAACAAAAGAGCCACCACACCAAAGGCCACTATATCTTGTTTCTAACAGGAGTCAACTGCAGAAAGTTAGGGAAAAGTAAAACAGACGGAGCAAGTAAGTGAAAAAACTCATTTACAGGCCACTATTGTAAGTGAACAATAAGGCACATGCTACTTTTCTCCCACTCTGCTGGGCACATACCAAGTTAGGTTTCATGAGGGTGAACTTCCCACCCTGCAGTTCAACTATCAAGAAAATAACAATCATGAAGGCCAGTAAAAACAGTCCAAGCTAGTAGGAAATGCTGGTGCCTTAACTCTTCCCAGCAGAACTTCAGAATGTTAAAAATAGCTGCAGTACAAAATGGGCAATTGCTTCAACTTTCTTTTTGATACTTACATTGTTTTTCGTTGAATATTCTGCAGACAAATACAGAAACAATTGTTTAACGTTCCAGTCAAATACACTCTGCAGATGTATGTGAGTTAAGAAAAATACCATATTGTACTTACATAACCTTGATTTATTTTTACTAGATCTAAATAGACTATGATAATTGCAGTGAGTTCTTACCTTTCAA
>NW_009241223.1:0-917 GCF_000690835.1 Fulmarus glacialis | reverse complement strand
TTTTTTTTTTTTTTTTTACTTTGGCTGTAGGATTTAGGTGAGCACAATGAAAACATGCTCCCTGTTAACCTCAGACATGAGTAGTTTTGGAGCAGGGAGCCAGGCAGGTCTGTTTACCTGCACAGACCACATCTTGAGCTGTGTTTCCGACTCATACAGGTTACATCCATGCTGGTAACCAAAATGAGTCACAGGTTGTTCTTCTTGCCCGGAGGCTAAATAGCACGGCAGGACTAAACTCTGATCTCCCTGAGCAGGATCTCACCTTCCAACCTGCTTAGCTGGAGCAGTCCTTGGCCAGTCTAAAGCCTGAAAAACATGTTTGGGAGGTGCAGGTTGACCCAGATCAGAACAGTTCCAGGGATCTTTCACTGTTCACCTATCAGGGCTGGCTGCTAGACCAGCTTCCACCAAAGCTTCAAGACCTCCCAAGAGGGGAAACGGGTGCTGGGAAAAGAAATGTAGGCAGAACGTGCAGCTGATGATGGGAGACAATCAATGAGAAACGGGAAGGGGTGTGAGGGTACAGGGGGATTAAATATGGGTGGCACGGGATGACGTGGGGACACCGCCAAGCTGCTACCACTAACCAGAAAGCACACAGGGAGCAAGCGGTGCAGTGCTCAGAGCAATTTTGTAGTCCAGGTTATAGTGTGCCAGCACGGAGGTCTGCACCTAGCCGTGTCTCATTTAGTGGTATAGGAATAATCACTTTGACAAAAGGCTCACACACCTGGGGAGCAACCCGGGAAGTTCCCCGGACAAGCTGCTTCTCCATCTGTTCAGTCCCGATGAGAAACCTGGCTGATTTGTCAAGTCACCAAGAAGTGTGGTATATTCTGGTTTGAGAGTTCTCCTTGGCAGGCTCCTAGGAATTGGGGACTTTGGGGAATGGATGACTGATGATTTTTTTTTTT
>NW_009241222.1:0-920 GCF_000690835.1 Fulmarus glacialis | reverse complement strand
CCACCTCCTTTTAAAGTATGCCTGCAGTTCAGTACAGGGGTACACAAACCAGCTTTAAAAGAGAGAGCAGAGGCAACAGAATAGGTTTAAAAGTGTTAGCACATAAACTAATCAACCCTCATTTCTCACCTGAATACATTGACTCACACAGGGCTTCATGCTGCTGCTACTGGATTGCTCCATATAAACAAGCTCAACTGTGCAGATAGCTTGACAATCTCCGTACTTCTCTGTTGGCTGCAGGGTGGGCATATTCTTTGTATAGATCTGAAACGGCAAGTGGCTGAGCAAATAAAAGTGAAGGTCCAATTCAGCAGTGTTACCATGTTCTTTCTTCCTTTTTCTCTCACCAGAGAACACGCTGCTGGCATTTTATCTGACAACAATAGTGACAACATAATCACATTGTAGACGGGACTAACACCTCCATCTTTCAATAAGATCATCCAACAGTGAAATCCATTTGAATTGCTGAAAAAAAGGGGGCAGAAATTTTGCCAGCTGCACAAAACCACAGATTAAAAATTTTGTATTTTTCCTGTGCCAGGAATCTGCCTTAAGCTGAATTTTAGCAGATGGACAAAACAGCTCAGATATTTTTTAAAAAAGGGTTAGACAAAACAAAGTATATTTCTCTTATATCTACTTGAGGTCACTTTTTTTTAGAATTCCCAGAATATCCAAGATTTTAAGAAGAATTTCATATTTGCTGAAGTGTCTTTTGGGCAGGAAATAAGTCCTGGTCTTTCTTCCAAATATGTATTTAAATTTTTCCAGTTTGAGTCCAGAGTCAGGAATGGAATCCACTGAACCCACTGTTCGCTTGTTGCCACAAATATTTATTAAATCCATTAGCAAAACGTCTCTCCTCCCTGTCTAGCACCAACTCCACAGACAACACCAAGTTGGGCGGGAGCATT
>NW_009241221.1:0-917 GCF_000690835.1 Fulmarus glacialis | reverse complement strand
AAAAAAAAAAATTATTTTGGGCAGCTTAATTCTGCATTAACATGTGAATACAAACAAAAATATTTGATTGCAATAAAATTATGAAATAAAGATTAGTTAGCTAAATAATTTATCATAGTAGGAAATTTATGCTACAAAAATTAACAAGCATGATACATGATACATGTAACTTTTAGCTGCAAAGACTAAAGCAGGATTTCAAATACTGCCACGCATCTAGAATCCAAAGAAACACTCCTTTCATGTCATGTAGTCCCCAATACTTATTGACCTGTACAAGATGCAGTATTATGCATCATACAGTATTTTCAAAAACAGAAGATGTATGAACTTTAGAACTTACATATCTGAATGTAAAACCTCTTGCTACTCAGAGTTGTCATTGCTGTGAACTGGTCACTCTCATTTTTAGTTCTGACAAATTCCATATTTAAATTCTCTCCATCTCTTAAATGAAATATTTTTTCTCCAAATTCAACATTAAGGACACTAAAGGAATCACTAGGCGAGACAGTGACGGGAAGTCCTAAAGAATTTATTACTACAAATGGTGCTCGGTCTTTTTTGAAGATGTCTGAAGTTTGACTAGCTGCTTCAGCAAATGCCTAGAAAGCAAGTATAGATATAAAACACAAATATACTGAATGAGAATTCATCAAGATGATCTGTGCAAACATTCATTTAACAATTGCGACACTGCACATACTTAAGTAATCTTTCTTACCGTGCCCAAGTTACTCAACATTTGTAGCCCACATTTGGATAGTGTAATGTTCAGCTGGTCTTTTGAGGAAACATTTATTACTGTTTTATATTCCGGAACTTTGTAGTTTTCTTCTTCTGCATCTGATTCAACCAACGCTTTTTTAGTCTTCTTCTTCATCTGAAAGGAGATTTTTAAAGAATTCTTATCTGAC
>NW_009241220.1:0-922 GCF_000690835.1 Fulmarus glacialis | reverse complement strand
GGAGCCGAGCCCTGGCGCCGCGGATGTCCCCACGCCCGAAGCTCGGGCTCTGCGAAGGCTCAGAATGGGTCTTCCCATCGGCGAGGACCCGTCTTGGTTTTTAAGTAGTTCCTAGGGACGTTTTTAAAGGCACAACGCAATTCGTGTATGCCTGAATATGTATAAAAAACCACATCGCTATTGCCTACCGTTTGGTTTTGTTTCAGATTTGCATGTACGCACGAGGTACTACCCCAATGACAACCCACATGCTGTTTGCACCTCCGTCACGACCGCTGAAAGTGCTTTTATCCTCTTGCCACCGAGTTTGGGAACGGTGCCGGGCTCCATGCGCTTTGCCCTTTGTCACCTTCCCTCGTTCTTTTCTCCACGCATTATTTATAGTAAATCATATTAGAAAGGAGCGCTAAGGAGGAAGTGTGATTCATCCTCCTTGAAACCAGCGCTGACATAAATAAAGGCAAAGCGCTTACTACGTGTTTTTTATTATGGTATTTAGGGACAGGTTGTACTAATTTTGGTGTGCACAGACTAAACCCGTGAAGGCTACGACTCTAAGAAATTCAATTTAGCCGCAGCACAGGCTGCGCGTTAAGAAAATCCAACCGAAACCCAACCGGTCTTCTTGGAAGCGCGCACGTGTGGCAGCACGAGGCTCTGGGGACGGCTCTCGCGTTTCCAGGTTTTACTGCGTGTCGTCGGCCGGTCTGTTGGCTTCTCGGGGGTTTGCTGGGACTCGCTCTGGCGCGGGAGCGGGGACGGCTGCGAGCTCGGGCATCCAAATTGCCTGGGTGTAGCAGGGGGCTGGCGGGAGATGCTCGAGTCGGTCCAGAAAAGGGCCGCCTGCGGGGGGGCACGCCAGGGGGGAAGCGGCGAGGGGACGCGCAGAGGGGATGCTCGGTGCGGAGAGACCCGGCAAACC
>NW_009241219.1:0-915 GCF_000690835.1 Fulmarus glacialis | reverse complement strand
GCCCAACTTGGTGAGGCACAGGGAGACAGCAGGTACAAATACCACGTTCCTACATTCCCAATGTATACAATGAGCCTCCTCAAAATTCAGCACAGAGTTGAACTTGTCAAAACACCGGCTACAGGTCATGCCCAGCTCTCCCACACCTCAGACTCACCTTTGCTGTTGACCTATTGGCTATTTGGTTATTAAAATAGTCTTATTTGAGCCTACTAGTAGTTAGAATTCACAGTCTGACTTGAGGCAGACTACGCTATTGCTCACCCTAAAAAACTGATTTAAACAGGATAAAGAAAATGTAAGTAGCATTGATTTTAAATGGATTAGGTACTTGTTGCATGACGTTAAGCAAGTACCTAAGACTCCGAAGAGGCAGCAGTTAGTGATAGTATGGGAAATTGGAAATAGATCATACAAAAACAGGCAGCAGACACTGAAACAATAACTGTGGTAACTAAAAAAGCAGTATATAAAACTTTAGTAAGAACATTTTAGATGGCAGTGTAATAGAATTAAAGGGATACAGATAATATATATTACAGGCTAATAAAGACCATGTTTATGACAAGCTCAAATA
The DNA here is from genome assembly GCF_000690835.1 of Fulmarus glacialis. Lineage (NCBI taxonomy): Eukaryota > Metazoa > Chordata > Aves > Procellariiformes > Procellariidae > Fulmarus > Fulmarus glacialis. Next base: position 338 of record NW_009241219.1, on the reverse strand, counting down.
ATATCAAACACATTATCTTCTGCAGACTGATAACCTTTTGCACAAGCAGCACAGTATTCTTCACCAGAAGCTTTACCTCGATCAGGTGGAGTTCTCTTTATTTGCTCGTTACATATAACAATTATTTCTTTACTTCCCTCCAACAAACAAAATTGTGGACGGCTAAATGAAGATGTTGAAAGGTACCTCTTTATGGATCAGGAGAAAAGCCCTGAAAGACTGAGATTTAGAGGCGACGGAGTGATAGCCACTGGCCCTCTGACAGGGACTCGCAAACGGCCCCCAGTGCTACCCCTGACACCCTGCACGGAGGGTACGGCAGGACACGGCCCTGCACC
>NW_009241218.1:0-914 GCF_000690835.1 Fulmarus glacialis | reverse complement strand
GAATAGGCCTATGTATGTAGTTTTCAGTGCTTTCATACTGGGTTAAGTCCATTCTGGTGGAGTGTTCATTTTTTCCATTAAAGCCCTTAGTTTTGCCTGTTGTTGATGCTGTTTTATTTACATGTATTTGCACTCATTTCTGTGAGGTACGTTTCCTGCAATGAACTACCTCATATTTCATGTCATTGATGGTACATAAAAACATGTGCTTATTTTATGGAATTAGCTCTTTGTACTTAGAAAGGAATTTGCAATTTAGGCTAAATTTCTAAGGCCTCCTCCTTGCTTGCCCCACATCCCTTCAGTCTGTTTCAGAGTTTTGCTGTGATAGTGAAACACTGAAACAAAGATGAAATTAGCGAGGTTTAGGGGTTCTTTGCTGAAAGTCTCCAAGTGCTGTACTGTTGCTATGCTTTGCTGAGAACCTCTGTCACTTTGTTTCTCCTTCAGTAATACAGGTGTATAACTTAAAAAATTTAATGAATACTTCATTTTTCACTGTCTTTTAACTGTTAGTTTTCTACAGAAGTGGCATGATTATCTTTTTAAATGTATACTTTTAGTGCCTTTTAATTCAATTAAAAAAAGGCATTTCTTCCAAGAAATACCAGTTTGCAGTGAAAGCCACATCAAAAGAATACACAGTGGCATAAATATCTGGTAGTGAAAATCCTGCTGGGCCTACATTAACAACAAATGGACCGTACTCTAAATTTTATGGTGGATGTTGATGTTGGCTGGATGTCACCCAGTAGGTTTCCTCTGAAGCAGAGAGAAGCAAAGATCAGAGAATCTGTATTTAGACCCTAAAATCTAGGCAAAAGAAAAATTGCACCTAAAAAAAAGAATCACAGAGCAAGATAACATGTACAATGGCAAGGCGGATAGGGAGCTTCTAGGAAGCTTGGGGGGGG
>NW_009241217.1:0-913 GCF_000690835.1 Fulmarus glacialis | reverse complement strand
GAGAAATAAATGTAAAGACCACTGCATCCACTACAGCATTGCCCCAAGACCCAGAAGTTCCAACATCACTTGAAGCAAAAAAGCACTCTATATTTCCCACTCACTAAATCTTACGATCCCTTTTGATCTCCCAGGGAGGGCAAGTCACCAATTTCAGGCCACTTATCTGAAAATAAAATTGTATGTTGCTGAATAGCTTATTATCTGTACATTTTCTCCCCCAAGTCAATCACTCTGAAAGTATTTATTTCTCTTGACAGTCACTTTTGGAAGGGCATTTGACATCAACATGCATCTGAAATCCTCTAGGCAAAGGCTAATGTAATAAGTAAAATTCATGGATCAAGGAAGGAAACATATGCGCCAACTGTGTTGTACACTGGTTGCTCCAGAGATCAAATCTCTTTGATATTAAGCTGGCATAATGGAAATGTAACTCAATGAAGTTACACATGATTTAAACCGGAGCATGAGAGAGTCCCAAAGGGTAAGAAAAATAAGAAATAGTCCCAGTTAGTTAAAAATACATTCTCTCCATGGAAAATTGCTTGCTGCTTTTTTTCTTTTTTTCTTTAAATTTTATTTCTAATCATGAACATCCAGCCCAGAACTCAGCTTTCTTACACCAAAGGTTACTATTAACGTTAACAGTTGGCTAGAACTGATGTTTCTGATTGTGGAATGATTCTTTATTACTCTGCAAAATCCTATGATCCAAAGCCTGTCCTATTTAGGCAATACAAATAAACCTTTTTATCTGACATTTTGAAACTCACTTGATTTTACCTGAACAAAGCTTAAGAACAGATTTCAGGATTGTACTTATTGAATGTGTTCTACTTTTTTAAAAAAGAAAAGCATAGAAAAGTTTCAATGCAAATACGGCTATGAAAAATGTTCTCAAAAAAAAAAA
>NW_009241216.1:0-913 GCF_000690835.1 Fulmarus glacialis | reverse complement strand
TTTTTTTTTTTTTTTTTTTAAAATGTGCATGGAATGGCAAGAAGGTTTGTTTACTACTTCTGAGGGTTCCAGGAGGGCTTTTGTTAAAATAAGAGATTTAAACTTGTTTAGTAAATCCATTTTGATTGAGAATTGTTAAATGATTTATCATATTGGCAATAAACATTTGCAGCACACACTATAATGGTTCCATGGGACTTTATAGTGGATATGCTGAGAATACATATGAGGAATATCACCAAAATAAAAAAATCCCATTAGCTTAACAAGTTGCTAAGCCAAAACAGAAGCACTTTTTCTGTGTTGACATCATTCATTTAATTTTTTTTCTAAAAGCTAAGCAACTGCATCACAAACATTTTCTTTAAACAAACAAAAATATCTAACAGCAAGCAAATTCAGATATTTGGACGCAGATCTCTGCACATCGCATCTGTTACTCCTCAGTATGGATGCAGGCTTCAAATTTGGGATGATATTTCATGCTGTACATGATGGAAAACATTGAGTCACAGATGGAGCTTCCCTGCTTGAACTCTCTATTCCCCTTTGATTTCTGGTCAGCATTTTCAGCATAAAGGAGAATGGATGAACTTTGTGGGCTCTGAAGTTCTGCAGACTGTGCACCTCTGTGTGTGAGCGAGGGAGGCAGAGGGGAATACGCCAGGGACTACAACAATCCATAAAACTAACTTCATCATAGCAATTATTTTTCTCTGGCACTATATTCTTACTTCATCTTTCACCTGAGCATTCCAAGGGCAATATGAAAGGGCTGGTTCTATATTCAATGTATCTTTCTTACCTAAAGTTCTTTTTTGATATGTTTGTGTGGATAGGGTTTTGTTGTTGTTGTTCATTAGTTGGGGTTTTGTTTTGTTTACACAGATGAAATCAATACACTGCTGTTCTC
>NW_009241215.1:0-914 GCF_000690835.1 Fulmarus glacialis | reverse complement strand
GTCATGGGGGAATATGGGGACATGGGGGACATTGGGCGACACAGGGACATGGGAGATGGGGGGGACTTGAGGCCACACGTGGGACACGGATGGAGATGGCGATGAAGGGGACGGGGACACAGGGGCACCAGGACAGGTTCCCCCAGTGTCCTCAGCACCCTTTCCCAGTGCTCCCAGTAACCCCAGTGCCCACAGCACTTCCTGCGGCCGCTGCGGCACTTCCTGCAGCCCCAAGACCTCGAGAGCATCTTCATCAACATCGAGGTGACCCCAGTAACCCCCAGTAACGCCCAGTGCTCCCAGTAACCCCTCCTAGTACTCCCAGTAATGCCCGGTAATCCATCCCGCTCCTCCCAGTAACCCTCCAGGGCTCCCAGTGTTCCCAATAACCCCTCCTAATACTCCTTGTAACCCCAGTAACCCCTCCTGCTGCTCCCAGTAACTCCCAGGGCTCCCAGTGCTCCCAGTAACCCCTCTCAATGCTCCCAGTAACCCCCAGTAACCCTTTCCACTGCTCCCAGAAATGCCCAGTAACACCCCCTACTGCTCCCAGTAACTGCAGTATCCCGCAGTAACCCTTCCCACTGCTCACAGTAATGCCCAGTAACCCATCCCACTCCTCCCAGTAACCCCCCAGAGCTTCCAGTGCTCCAAATGACTCCTCCCAGTAACCCCCAGTAACAGCTCCCACTGCTCCCAGAAATGCCTGGTAACCCCTCCCAGTTCTCCCAGTAGCCCTCCCAGTGCTCCCAGTAACCCCCTAGTACTCCCAGTGCTCCCAGTAACCCCTCCCACTGCTCCCAGCAATGCCCAGTAACATCCCAGTCCCCACAGAAACCCCCAGTAACCACCGTAGGGGGTGCTGGGCGGGTCTGTAGGATCTGGGGGAGGGTCTTGGAGGGGGGGGGGTCCCC
>NW_009241214.1:0-906 GCF_000690835.1 Fulmarus glacialis | reverse complement strand
CCCAAGCCGGCCTCCGACCACCACATCTATCGTAGTAGGCTTCTGCAGGCATTTTAGGTTCTCAGTGTTGAGAGAAAAGCAAAATCACCAGCAGTAGCTAATGACAGACAGCCATTTTCTCAGGTGGTATGTTTAACTTAAACTTGAAAGATACTACCTACAAAATACCCAAGTTCCCCAAGCAGACTGTTATTCCACCTCTTCTCTGTTCATGACATTAGTTTCTTCTTTTACTTTCACCAAATTATCATTCGTAGGATGAGGACAATGTTTATTCAAGATAGTAAGTGACTAAACCCAACTTCCAGGAGTCCCGCCTCCACTGGCCATCACATGCACTCTCTCTCTCTCTCTCTATCTTTTTCTAAAGGAGTATAAAAATATGGATACATATTTTCTTTATATGTACACAGATATAATTTCTCTAGAAAGATATATATGTGTATATATAGCTATATGTGTACACATATAAATATATATTAGATAAATATATACATCCATATATAAAAAGTGTAGGTATATAATGTATAACAATTCCTTTAAAAAGAGTTAAAGTAATGAATAGTGAATAAATGTGAATAAGAAGGAATTAAACAAAAGTGAAAGGCAGGGTCATGGCCCCCCACTTTACAAGGCTGCTGAACAAGCCCTAACATTTTGGGGTGGGGTTCACAAGGGTGGAGAGTGCCAGAAAGGGGAGTTGGGGGCAAAACCACATTGGAACATGTCCAGGGGCTATGGACCTGCCCAAGGAGGCCACCAAGGGGCTTTGTGCAACATCCACACTGTGCAGTACAGAGGCCATCTTACTTGTAAGACCGTTACAGGGTGCTCTATATGTCTCCTTATCATTAGGTCAGTGGCCTTATATGAAAGTGGCGGTGGGGTAGCCCTGTATGTTAGGGA
>NW_009241213.1:0-913 GCF_000690835.1 Fulmarus glacialis | reverse complement strand
TGGCCTTCCAGCCTAGCCATCCTTATAAATACCTACTGAAGCTTAGCTTAGATCCAACCGTGCCAGTTTTTGTCCTAAAATCTATTTCTCTTTTGTACCCTCACTGCTGCCTGCACTCCTCGTTGGGTCTTTGAGGACAGGAGCCACTTTCTCTGCACAAGGTGATTCCACCTTCACAGCAGAAGCATCTCTGGTGAATTAGCTGTAGCACACAGCACTTATGTTACGGAAGTTGGGCGAAAGGGAGCAGTAAAAATTCGCAAGTTCTGCCAACAAATTCCTTTTCATTTTTGTTGTTGTTTTTTTCCCTCCCCATACCTTGGCAAGACTCTTTCCTGTTTTTCTTCATTACATGGCAAATGCACAATAAGAACAGGAGGTCGTTTACTCCAAATCCTCAATTTATAATTTTTCTGACGTTGCCAGTTGCTTTTTCTAAAGACTGTGAACAATGTGCAAAGTCCTTGTTGGGTAACAGTCGTAATTAGATGCTTTCTAAATTTCCAAGAGCTTTTGAGTACTCAGCACACTCCTTCCCTAATATCCTGTGGCTCCGTATTTATGCTAATAAACTGACTTGTGTCCAGTTGACCCCAAAACTGCTGTCCTGCAGGTTTGGAGATAGATATACGAAGGCAAAAAAAGGAACAGCTGGAATGGAAGATCCTGTGCAAGAATCCCATGATATCTGGATTTATAGAGAAATAATATTTTTGTCAAAGTTCTTCCAGAAAGGCTTACAGGATCAGCCCAGGTACAGAGAAAGGAATAAGAAATTATTGTTGCAGATCCATGTGGCCAGATAAGCATGGCCTGGTGGACAAGAAAAATATGAAGTGCTGCCTATGAAAGTAAAAATGGGTGAACTTTTGGCTAGCTGAGGATGAAAAAGGCAGCTACAGGGAGGAAAAAA
>NW_009241212.1:0-913 GCF_000690835.1 Fulmarus glacialis | reverse complement strand
TTTTTTTTTTTTCTTTAAGTTCCAGTCTTCATGGCAGTTACTTCATAAAGGTAACAGCAAGCCCAGAGATCCCTCTCAAAAGGAATTGCTGTTAAAGGGATGAATCAGAATTTTCATACGAGAGGCAGATCCATATTCTTCCCAGGGGAGGCTCCAGCTGTAGAAAGATCAAGATGACATCTACCCAACCACGTGGGTCCTGACCCACTCAAATATACTATTACATGTTTCCTGGCACCAATTCTGTTCCTACCTTACGTATCTATCACTAACCCCAAACTAAATCCCACGGACTCACTTCCATCAGGTAATGGGAAAAGCAAAGAAAAAGGATTTAACTTTTGTCCTTGACTTCCTCGTCCAAAACCTGGTGGGTTTGAAGGGAGGAGAATTGGGAAACATAATAAAGCCACATTAACAAGTGAAGGATGCTAGGTACTCACTTGTTGGTTGAAAGGGTAACTTGAAAGAATCCTTCTATACTCTTTCCATTTTCCTCCACTGTTGTTTGCCTTCCCTTTCCTCCCCCTCAAAGACTTACTGGTAAGGGAATCTAACTTCATTTACAGCGTAGGCAAAAGGAAGTTCTCTGGTATTTGTTCATTTCCAGCATTATGTCTTCCTAATTAAATTTCTGTGCATCTCTGTTTAGTGTTTGGGACATAATTGAAGGAGGTGGTTCCTATGTTCAGCCACCAGCATGAGCCAACCTAAAGATTTTCCAAAGCTCCTGATGGGAACAAGCGGCTTTAAAACCAACCTAACAATTGCCTGGGGAGCCCGAACCATAGCAGGCAGCTTCCATCAACGTGCCGAGAGACGACTACATTGTAATCCTTACAAACACACAGATCCACACAGGCTGGATCCACTCCACCATACCCAGGAAAACTTAAGATTCTAGTTCCTCCCC
>NW_009241211.1:0-914 GCF_000690835.1 Fulmarus glacialis | reverse complement strand
CGGCGCTGAATGCGGTTTAAAAAAAGCAAAACGCGAGGCAGGCTGTTCTGTTTTCCTTGTGAATTGTGAAGTTCTTTTCTTTCTCCTACAGGAGTGAAGGTTTGTGCCCTTCACGACCCATGTCTGTGTGTACGCAGCTTTCCGTGTTTTCTCCAGGCGAACCCAGAGTGAATCCTTCGTTGAGAAGTTTAAGATAAACACAGGCGAGGCAGAAGGAGGGGACAGGGTGGTAGTCCAGTCTTGGGTACCCTCCTTGTCACCAGCAGCCCCTCAGCAGTGACCCTCTGAAGTCCACATCTTTTCAACCAGCTGTTTTTAACCCATTTCAAAAGCAGGCAACCAAACAACGAACATAAGACGTTCAACCACTATCTGTCGCTTGTAGTAATGCTCCCTGTGTAACTTCAGCCACGGCAAAGGCTTCCCTCGCAGGCAGCCTGGATGCTGCCTGGGAGCTTTCTTTTGGAGGACATGATTCACCGTCGAACAGTTAACATTTCACGAAGGTTTTGGTCTCTGTTGCAATAATTATTTCTCCATATTCTGGTTGCTGTAAATGCTGGATTGCAGTGGCTGCCTACCTGTAGCGCCGCATGGTTCTCCTGCCCTTCCAAAAGCGCAGGGAGTTGGAAAACGTTCTTGAATTTCTACAGTCTGTCGTTTTTAAACTTGGGAATCTTGGAAAAAAAATCATGAGTCAGAATGGAGAACAAATTTTTATTGCCTTACTATTTAAAATAGTTTTATTTTAAATAATGGCTTTTCTTCAGATTTTCCTGGAAGTCTTCAGTCTTATTCAGAGAATGTTCTAAGATTTCTATTTATGGTTTTTTGTGTGTGTCTTGTAATAAAAAAGGGAAAATAATTTCTCATAAATTTGAGCATTCCTACTTAGAATCATAGAATCATTAAGG
>NW_009241210.1:0-910 GCF_000690835.1 Fulmarus glacialis | reverse complement strand
AACTTCTCGTTTAAGTCAACCTTTAAAATTTTCCCCTTTATGCTCTGAGGTTATAAACAAATTTTGGATCCCATCTTTCCTGGTTTTAACAGTCATAAGCTCTCACAGTTCCACAATTACACTTTCCAGCCAAACACTTAGCTCATTCAATCTTCCACATGGTTCACTTTCTCTATCCCATAACACTTACTTCTGTGAAGACCAACAAATGTATCAAGACCAGGGTTAAACATATTACTATGAAGGTGCACAGAACTGAGTCTTCCTACCCCCAAACCAAACAAACAATCCACCAAGACAATGTCTGCCTCTCTGCTTGGGTCCACCCAGGAGCAGCAGACAACATGGCCAGGGACAGAACTGGAAATAAAGCTACACCATATATCCAGAGCCCACGCAGGAAAAAAGGAGCAGGGCTGAAAACAAGCACACCTGCAGCACAGATCAACCACAGACTGGGCTGCAGTGCAGCTTCTGTGCTGGTGGATGAGAGGTGGGGTCAGGGGACCTGTACAGAAGTCCCAGCTGAGGCTTGTCAGGGCCTCAATCAAGACCAATTAACATCCTCTGAGGCCTGACACAGACCTGCTGAAGGTCATTCTGCCTCTTCATCTTTTATTTATGTGACCAGTAAACCTCTTACTGTCTTTCAAAACAGTGGATAATGTCCACGCAACGTTTAGGCAGTGGCTATGAAACAAAAATAAATACATAAATGGAAAAGAAATGATCTAACAAAATCCTTGATTTTCTTTAAGCCACCTTCTATCTCAGAAAAAGCCCATCTCATTACTTATTTTGCTGCAATGTTCCAATTGCAGTGAAGATTTGGTGGAGAGTTTATGGGGGCTTTTGGAGATAAAATAGAGAGAAAACATCACTAAAAAACGTGTCTTTAAAAAAAACCAAA
>NW_009241209.1:0-912 GCF_000690835.1 Fulmarus glacialis | reverse complement strand
GGCAAAATTTATACTGGCGTCTGTGAGGTGAGGTCCCTCAAAACCAAGAGTTTAACGTTTACATTGCTGTGACGGTCTCCTCCTGCAGAGAGTACCACGGACGGGATGGGTGTACAGGAACGTGGCAAAGCCAGAGAGCATATCCGATCATATGTACAGGATGGCGATGATGGCTTTGGTGACCGAAGACAAGAGCCTTGACAAGGACAGGTGAGACTGCCTCTGGTTATCGTGACCATCTGTTAATGTCGTGGGAGAGCTGCAACCGAAACACTTAAAATAGCTGTCGCCCTGAGGAAAAGCTTTTAAAACACACTGAAGGAGTTTGAAATCCTTTCCCCTCTATCCTTTGGACAGGGTGCTGCTTACCTGGAGAGCTGAAAGGGGCTAAAGACTTTTATTGCTAAATTCCAGGTGCTGAGGCAAGTCTTTAATGCAGGGGCTCTGAGCTGGCCTTCTCACAAGCCATGAGTAAGCAAGCTGAAGACACTCAGTTAAAACAGTTTGAAGCAACAGACAGTAAAGGCAAAGCCATACACTGTGTGGATTTTGACAGACTGAGTTAGCTCTCAGCGGCAGTAAGGAGCCTCAGAAATCATACAGTGTAGAAGAAAAAGCATCATTAGTGTTGAATGAGTTGTCAAGTCTAGTATGGGATCATGCTTGCTTTGTCCCTTTGGGAGCTGATGAAAATAGTGAAGGCTTTTTTGAGTATTCTGCTGCAGACTGACATAGCTACAGAGTTGTGAGTGTCACCTTATATGTTGAATTTGGGATGGCTCTAATCAGGTTACCTTCTACCTGTTGCAGCGTTAATGTGAAGTGTATAATGTAGTTAGTTATCACAAAATCTCCAAAAGCCAAGCATACAAAAGCTAAGTACATTATTTTTGAATGCTATGCTCTTGTACA
>NW_009241208.1:0-896 GCF_000690835.1 Fulmarus glacialis | reverse complement strand
GCCACAATTCCCTAATTACGGTAAAAAACCCCCGCGATAATAGCAGGGATTTTCCTCTCCTGGTCCGCAGCACTGTTATCCGTTTCACGGTCGTGCTGACAGCATGCGGTGATTACATGGGGCAATAGAGGTTGCGGCGCATCTGATGATCGCTTCAGCGTGACTTTGCACTTTGTCTCATGCTCCTTCCTCTTCATCAAGCCGTACGCTCCGTCTGCGTTGGGGGTAACGGGTGGCGGTGTTTTGGTGATGGAGCATCCCAAGCTGGGTTGTTTGCATCCGCGTCAGCTGAGCCCTAAGAAGGTCCGGGTTGACTCGTAGACTGTAATGCAACATGACAGCCAAGCATCGGCTACACAAGCACGAGGACTTAGTGCCGGCACCCGAGCTGTGTGCTGGGAGCAAACGGGGGAAAAAAACTTTGTGCCTGTGGCCGAGAGTGATCCGAAGCCCGCCGGTTACGGGCTGTGGGTTCGCAGCGTAATTTCAGTGGGATGAATGAGCCACGGAAGCTGTCACGCTTGGTTTTCTCTATGCTGGAGGATGAGTGGGTACCCCACCACTCGGTCCTGCCTTACCCTGACGTCTGCAAGTCTCTGCCCGTGCACGGACGGACGGAAAAGAGGGATGCCACCGAGTGGGAAAGGATGGCAAAGCCATGGCTGTTGGAGGGGGAGAAGGGAGGTTTGGCAGTCCCGGGTGACAGCACCTCTGCAGCACTGTGCGTGTGGGGTCCACATCATGCCCACGTTCAGCTGGGTTCTATGTAACCCTCTAAAATTAATTACCGGTGCCCCTGCTGAAGATAAAAATGAAATCGTATTAATTTTTGCGCTTACATTCCAGTTGCCATGTAATTAAGTGCTCCCACATAATTAAAGAGGATTTAGAGGGTG
>NW_009241207.1:0-907 GCF_000690835.1 Fulmarus glacialis | reverse complement strand
GGTTCAAAGCAAGGGAGGACCGGTTTCAGCACGAAGGTGGTGGAGTAGAACAATGGGAGTCCAAATAAACTGCGTTCTAAAGACACAGCGGGATCGCTGGGTTACAGACATCTAAGTTTCCAGGTGGGCGGAGGGCAGTGAGGACTACGGGGCAGAGCAAGGATGGGACCAAACACCTTGGTTCCCTAGAAGACAGGAGGATCTGAGTTGGACAGGATAATCCTCAGTATCTGCATACACTTAGAAGCAGAGAGGTCTATGGGTTAGCAAAGAAGCCTGGGCCATGGGTCTGTGGGTACATCCTCCTGCTGACACAGTGCAGGCTGTCATGGGCCAGTCTAGAGGCTCTTCCATTAGGGTACCATGGAGTAGCTCTCCCCCAAACCCCAGGATTATGTGGGGGAGAGGGCAGAGGGAGAGGGAAGCATTCTTTTGGAGGGTGACACTGTATATCTCAGGCTGAACATTGGCTCCTGGAAGACTTCTTGTCCTGGTTGTGGAACAGAGGTCACCTGATCCCAAGTGATGGGTATTATCACAATAGCATCTTGATGACCCTCCATGTTAAAAAAAATCTCAATGTTAAAATTCTAACACTGATTGTATTTAATAGGCACCCAATTGTACGACATCTAAACAGATAGGCTCAATCCAGTGTTGTAGTGACAGGTAGTGAGCTGATACCAGCAGGATATTGTAATCTTTATTGGACAGGATGCCAAACAAAAGAAAGACCTTCTGTGTTATTTCCCTTTGCTGCTGTTAATGACAAAAGTTCCAAAGGACACAAAGTATGATTAGCAAATCCAAGGGACAAAAGTCCACTGAAAGTTACTGAACATTCCAGACAAGTGTTCTGAGCTGCCTTGGGTATCACGAGGGAGATACAGACATTTCTGACATCCTG
>NW_009241206.1:0-911 GCF_000690835.1 Fulmarus glacialis | reverse complement strand
TCGCCTGGGCCGCTGCTGTCGACGCGAGAGGAGAGGGGAGGTGTCGGGCAGGACGGGAGCGTCTGCGCGTCCCCCTGATGTGCTGCTGGTGGTGGTGGTGTAGGGGAAGCGTGAGGGGAAGCGTGGGGGGAGACCCGACGCGAGAGGGTGTGGAGCCGGGGGCCTGGTGCCATGTGGAGTCTGGGGGAGATGGGCTGCGCGGGTGCGGTGCTAACGGAGACTGTGCCTGCCGTTGCCGTCACAGATCTATGCGGACCCTGCCAAAAGGCTGGAGCTGTATTTCCGCCCCAAGGACCCTTACTGCCATCCCGTATGTGCCAATCGCTTCCCCACCTCCACCGTGCTGCTCAAGGTGAAGAGGAGGACCAAGAGGAAGAAGCAGTTGGACACTGAAGAACAAATTCAGCCAGAAGTCCAGTTTGAAATGGAAGTTCTTGGGACTGTCACCACCGTTTACAAATTTCAAGGTAATACTTGGATTTGTGTCCGTGTGGCTTGAAGATGAGTATGTCTGTTGGGAAAGGGAAGTGTTTGCCTGTAAGAATTTAGGACTGGAAGGGCAATCAAGTCTCCTTGCTGCATGAACCTTTGCATAAACTTATCAGGCTCCTGCTCCTGAAAGTTGAGTGTTTTGAGAAATACTGTTATAGTCAGAATGAACTTCACAATGTTTTAACTTTTGTTTCTCCCAGGAATGTCTGATTTCCAGTACCTGGCAATGCACTCTGGTCCTGATGGCAAACAAACCTCCATGTATGACAAAGTCCTAATGCTCAAACCAGAGAAGGAAGAATTTTTCAACAGAGAATTACCTCTCTACATCCCGCCACCAATTTTCTCACGTCTGGACACTCCCGTTGACTATTTTTATCGGCCAGATATACAACACCGGTTAGTGCCTTTTCTTATAA
>NW_009241205.1:0-910 GCF_000690835.1 Fulmarus glacialis | reverse complement strand
TAGCCCATGTGAGCTGCTGACAATGTGGCCTACCAGATGCCTCAGGAGGAGGAAGCTGTGCATGATAAGCTGTTTCCTAGAAGAGCCGTTTCTAGTCTTCCCCGATTTCTCTATCAGTAAAGAAAGTACACTTCTTTTTATAGCTGTATTCTAGTTATCTGCTTACAGATTTTAAATTCAAACAGCTTGCTCCCAGTAGCATCCCCTTTGAAAGGATAGCACAATTTAGGAAATACTCTAAGAAATCTACACTACAAATACTAAATTGCTGCTTTGGAAGGGATGTAAGCTTCATGCTGAATAACTTAAGTCTTGTTATTCACTTGATTACCCAACAGCTTTTCCTACTAGCAACACACTTATTCTTTGATAAGGCTAATCAAATAGTTACTAGAGAGCTGAAATAGCCCCAAAGTCTACAAAGACACAGTTCTAAACTGACTGAAAACAAGATTTCCACCCTAAATCACTGAAGTTGTCTTTGTGGAACTTATTTATACTTGTTCAAGACAGGAATGCTTCTTTTAAGTATCAGCTCTTGCCTCTTATTAAGTTGAGGTCTGCTTTCCAACAAGACATCCCTGTTATTTCTGAGGGAAGTATTCTGAATTTCTATGAAGTCACCTATAAGAATTTATTTTGCTGCCTTTAATTCCTTCATGAAACGAACACGAAGGGAATTCAGAGAAGGTTCTTTTCTCACAGGGTACATCTGTATGTGTTTTGTGCTATATGAATGAGAGTTTGTGCACTCATATGAACGCTTCTGCAATGAGTGAAAAGTAATCAGCAATATAAAGACAGCTAATCTCAGGGAGCGTACTTTAAGAGGGAGCTAGGGTGATAGGAGGGGCTAAGTAGCACAGAACAGCCACACTGATCTCATGGCTTACTCCAGCTAAGCCACAAC
>NW_009241204.1:0-910 GCF_000690835.1 Fulmarus glacialis | reverse complement strand
ATATCTATTACAGAAGAGAAAATAAAAAAATAGGGAAATACTTACTGAGGAAAGGACTAAAACATTTACCAGCCCCAAAACACTGTCTCTCAAAACACGGTAATTCCCCTTGTCACCTCTGTATACGCTCTTTGTCAGAGTAAATTACATGCATTTCCTGGTGCTTTGTCTTCTGAACGGTCAATGCCGTCTTTAGTGCACATCCCGGAGAGGAACCTAAGTCTGAAAAAAGCAGGGATTGCATCACAGCTGAAAGTCAGCCAGCGTGCTCTCCAGGGGCAGTAGTGCATTCTGCAGGGAAATGAGAGCAAGACTCATAGCATCAGGGCAAGTGACTGACGGTGGTAATGGCTCTGTTCGTGAAGAGCAGCCTCCAGAGAGAACCAGGACGTTCCCTTCCACCAGAGTCTCCTCCAGCATTGCCCCAAGGGGGAGAAGCTCATATTCCCATAAGCATCAGAGAAGACTGGGGTAAGGCATGGTAGCAGTCTTAAGATATGTTTTTAAAAGCTGCTACAAAACTAAGGGAGTAATCAGTTTACTATACAGGATTGGGAAGAACTGAAAAAAAAAGGAATGAAATGTCCTTGCAGCCAAGGGCAGTCAGACCGGACATTAAGAAGGAAAGGCTTTCGGTAGCAAGGACAGCGTGAAGTACCTCCTGTTGTAAGTGGGAGTTGATTCCACTTTGCTGCAGAGGCACAACCTACATGATCTCAGTGCCTTCCTCAAGGCTGGAAGGTGGAGACAATTAGAAAGTATGTCCTGCTGTGATGGCCATACTGCAAAAAATGCGTTTGCAAATTGCAGACCATTTGAAGAATTACAGTCATGATATTAGCCCTAGATTATTTGCCATGTAGACGGCGATTAATGAATTTCTGGGGGGTTTTTTTGTTTGTTTGTTTTT
>NW_009241203.1:0-911 GCF_000690835.1 Fulmarus glacialis | reverse complement strand
CTGCCTGCCAGGTTAAACCATGACACAAGCCAAGAAATGCTTCTGTATCTGTATGTGTTGGTCAGATACAGTTGAAGTCTTTTTAGTGATGTCATCTGTCATTTCAGCTAAGCCACTGATGATATATTTTAGGAATACTGAAATCTAATTCTCTAAATTGTAATTATCGTTGCTTTCTTTAAGCATCCTTATATCTTACATCTTCTCTCAGAAACTCATATTTTTGGTGCTTTAGAAAAAACAACAGGCTTTGATATAAATCCTATGGACCTCAACACTTTGAGTTCCAAAGATATTTATCTCAACATTTCTTGAAGTCATCACCATGGAACATCTTTCCTCCATGGAAAAAACAAAGCATGGAAGTTTGGGCTGAAAAAGACAGAGTCCGCTGCATGCTGCTGCCACTTTTGTCTGTATTATATCATCAGGCTCTTACACAGGATCTTGATAGTTAAAGAATAATCAGCCTAGAACAACACACTGATCCTAATCATACAAATGCACAAACTGTTCCCTATCTCAGTCTTTCCCAAGTATTTCTAGTCAGTGATTATAACAGTTTTGGGTGGAAGAGCAGGGACAGTCAGTGACAGCAATTGCAGCATATACCTGACCACTGTCATGCTACTAATTGTGGGTTGGGTCGGAATGGTGGAAAATGACCAAAGCTGTCAAACAAAGGATATTAACTGCAGAAGTGAGCTGGTTGAAAGGAATAGAAATCAAAATACAGTAATAAAGAAAAAGATCAGGGCAAGAACTAACAGAAAGTTCTAGAAATGCTGTTATGGTCATTTCTTTAGATGTCCAGAAGTGTCTGGATAGGATGCTATTTGTGATGGTATTTACTAGGACAAAAAGTCAGAGAAGAGGCATGAATGACGCCCATCTACAAAAAGGGCCGGAAG
>NW_009241202.1:0-908 GCF_000690835.1 Fulmarus glacialis | reverse complement strand
CTACAGGCCAGTCAGCATAACCTCAGTCCCTGTGGAGGTTATGAAGCAAATGCTCTTGGAAGCCCTTTCCCAACACACAAAGGACAAGAAGGTGATTTGGAGCAGCCAGCGTGGATTTGCCAAGGGCAAGTCATGCCTGATCGACCTCATTGCTTTCTATGATGAAATGGCTGGCACTGTGGGCAAAGAGGTGTAGTATACCTTGATTATGGCAAGGCCTTGGCCCCAGTCGCATGATCACCAAATTGGTGAGGTATGGGCTGGGTAGCGGGCCAACAGTCTAGGAAGCAGCTCTGGAGGTCGTGATGGACAACCAGTTGAACGTGAGTCAGCAGCAGTCCTTGCAGTGAGTGAGTTGTGGCAGTAAGGAAGGGTAGCCACATCCTGGGCTGCGTGAGTGAATGTATAGCTGGCAGGTCCGGGGAAGTGATCCTTCCCTTCTGTTTGGCGCTTGTGAGACTGTATCTGGAGTGCTGTGCCCAGTCTGGGGCTTCCCTGTGCAAGAAAGAGGCCGATACGCTGGAACAAGCCCAGTGCAGGGCCACGAAGATGGT
Organism: Fulmarus glacialis; assembly: GCF_000690835.1. Classification (NCBI taxonomy): domain Eukaryota; kingdom Metazoa; phylum Chordata; class Aves; order Procellariiformes; family Procellariidae; genus Fulmarus; species Fulmarus glacialis. The sequence goes on along the minus strand of NW_009241202.1, from coordinate 354 downwards.
TGGGGGCTGGTTACGGTATATGATGACTGTGGCAGGAAAAAAATATGTAAGTTTCTTTATGTTCCTGTGTAGCCAGTAGAAATTAACTTGCTGTTCTGAAGTTAGAGCGGAAATTTTATAGGAACAAAGCGTGTGTGTATGTATATACTTTGTTTGATACGAGCTAGACATCATCCATCTAATAAAGATGATTAATACACCATAGATGTTGTAATTAAGCTATATTTAATCTGCCAATGTATATAAAGCTACTAAAAGAATTAAGATGTGGCACGCTTAGGATGTGATGCTGGTAAGTGGAAGCATGGTGCATTTGATGCAGTTTTTCATCTTCCTTCAACCTTTTTTTTTTTT
>NW_009241201.1:0-910 GCF_000690835.1 Fulmarus glacialis | reverse complement strand
TGTCCTCGGCCACCAAACATCGCCAACGGGCTGCAGAGCGGACAGTCCTTGGACAAGTTTTCCCGGGGAGTGACCGTGTCCTACGGCTGCAAGGATGGCTACGAGCTGGTCGGGAACAGGTCCATCTACTGCACGGAGACCGGGCTGTGGAGCAGGCCCCTGCCCCGCTGTGAAGGTGGGTGGATGCTTCATTGCTAGGTGTGGGGCTGGCAGAAAGGGTGCTGGGTGTCCTGGTTGTAGGAACAGTGCAGACAGGCTTACGGCAGTGATGAGAAGAAAGGAGGCTGTGTGCGCAGGATCTGGCCCATGCATTGAAGTTTAAAGGATGCCATCTGTGTTCCCCGCAGCAATTGGATGTAAGATACCCGAGGTGCAGAACGGGAACGTCTATAAGCCGCAGAGCACCTACAAAGCTGGAGAGACTCTTCTCTTTGACTGTGATGCCGGTTACACTGCAGAGGACACCTACGAGACTCGGTGCCAGCCGGGGGGCACCTGGGATCCGCCGGTGCTCAGCTGCAAGAGGGGTGAGTGCGGGTGGCTGCTGCTTCCCCGAGGGCAGCCCTGCCCGGGGTGCTCCTTGCAGGCGGACAGCGTGTGCAGGCTGAGCTGTTCCCGCGATGGGTTTAATCCATCAAGCCAGCATCACGCCAACTCCCTTCCCTTTGCATGCTGTTCTCTCGCTGAGATAAAACTCTCTGTCTCCCTCTTGCAGTCCGACCATGCCCCATGCCTCCGGGGGTCCGCAATGGAAATCACAACGGCCAGGGCAAAGCATTTTTTACCATGGGAATGTCTGTAACATACACCTGTGATCCTGGCTACTACCTGGTTGGAAATGCCGTTGTGTTTTGCAGAGCATCAGGGAACTGGAGCCAGCCCGGCCCTCGCTGTGAAGGTGTGTCTGTGG
>NW_009241200.1:0-896 GCF_000690835.1 Fulmarus glacialis | reverse complement strand
GTTTTTAACACACCCTTTGTCAGGGACCAGCTGCTCCAGAAGTGCTGGGAGCCAAGGGTGACAAAGAGGCAGGCAGAGCCATACCCTCGCCAACAAGGACAGAGGACCACACCACCCCTACAAGGAGAGCTGCACAGGGCTGGGACAGTGAGGAGGGGCAGTCAGGGGTCCTGTGGCCACCACATTAGGCTAGTAGGAGGTCAAGCCAGAGAGCCAAGTCAGACCAGGGTCACCAAGGTGCAAGGCCAGGAAGCGCATATCTGCAAGATGGCTCAGGCAAGGACCAGGGAGCAAGAGCCTGACCTTAATTGCAATCCTGAGCCAAGGAGGAAGAGGTGCTCCATGAGGCATCTCACAGCTCTTTCTCATAACGTAGCTGTTTTCACAGGAGTTTCATCCGAGGCTGCATGGCTGCACCGTGGCAGAGCCAACCTTGAACACAGGCAGCTAAGCCCTGAGGAGCGAGGTGGAAAGATTGCAGAGTCTCCCCTCCTCACACAGGGCCCTGACATCCTGCAGCATTTTTAAGACCTTCTTCTCACTTAATTTTTAGATTTAAATGGCTCCAGCCTCATGGTAATATGACATTTCACGGGTTTTCTGTTATACTCATCTTTCAACCCATTGCACTACAGATTATGGACCTGGAAAACATACTGCAAATAGCAATGTATCAGGCATGCTAATAAAGCTGATTTCCTTCAAATGCTCAGTTGCCAGTAAGCAGAATAAATATGTATTATGAAATTATATTCTTCTGACTTGCCTCTTTCTACAGGGCATTGCAACCACAGAAAGTATTAGAAATGGAAAACTCAGCCTTGTCTTGGCTGACTGCCTTGCCTCCAGTACAAAGTGCTGCCAACAGAGCTCCGTGATTCCCTGCTTTCATTCCT
>NW_009241199.1:0-895 GCF_000690835.1 Fulmarus glacialis | reverse complement strand
AAGGAACAGAGGGAAAGAAATAAATGGGAGAGTACAGTCAATCCTTACTATTACCATAATGTTGACATTTCTGGCAAGCATAAGCAGGTGTATGATGGAACACACAAGGAAGACCGCTAGCTAGGCGTCCAGAAAACTGGAAAATTGGAGCAGGATTAATTCTGTTGTGAGGATTTGATCTCCTTTTCTCATTTATGCAAAAAAGTTCTGCTAGAAAGAATGATCAGAAGACAAAGGAATGAAATAACAGCGTCACAGCTTAATCCGTTAGAAAAGCCAATCTTTTCCCAAATACAACATTATACCTTGAAATGCTACAAGGACGGAAAATATTTCACACTTTCAAACAGTCTTTCACGTGGGAATAACTCTAAGAGTCATAATAGTAATAATAAATTACTGTAGCTTCTTGCTTACTTGCTGCCCAACTAAGACTCCGGAGGAGTTTAAGCCATGTACCTAATAACCTTGTGACATGAAGGTCTACATACAAAGAGAAAAATGAGGAAGCTTACATGAAAATCAAAGGAAATAAGGACAAAACCAAGGCTGATATCTTCTGGGAAGAGAAGGTATTGTTCCCTTTGCCCAAAGGTTTGTTTTTAAACATCCTTCCTCACAGATGTTTGAAAATTTCTATCACATAAGTGCAACTTCTCAGACACAATGTCAATGACTTGATGAAACTTAACTCGCATGGGGAGTCCCTGCATTTCTCTCTCACGCACCTGACACAAATATAGGGTATTTTTTCCAGCTGAGGGGCAAGACTGAAATGGAGTAGGGGAGAATGGATGCTGGCATTGGAACTTTCAAAGTCCAGGCTTTGCCACTGCCTAATACGTCTCTACTAATGACCCTTGTGAGGTGGTAGGCCTTGACGGGCAAGACCCAA
>NW_009241198.1:0-907 GCF_000690835.1 Fulmarus glacialis | reverse complement strand
TTTGGGAAGCTGGAACTGCCACAGATAATTGCACAGACTGCAAACGGAGTGGATTTACTGGCATAAAAGGGAGGTACCTGCAGGGTGCTGCTGTCTCACCCCATACTTGCGTGGGTCACCAGAGCTGCTTGGTCCCATGTGGTCACTATCCTGGTGGTTCTGCAGGCCTTGATTTCCCATCCTGATGGAGAAGGCTTGTGCAGAAGAGCGTTATTAGGCACGTAATTGCAACTGGGAGATCTGTTCTTCGGCGCTGTGTCTAACCTGTTAGATAAAGTTTTATTCTTCGAACTTAGGGATGACAGGTTTGACCATTGAAATCAGCTTCATCCTCTTGATACTCTTAAATTTATTTTCGTTGTTTCAGAAAAATGTGGGGAAATCACTGGATTTCCAAACATACCTTCCAAGGGGAACTGCACTTCAGACCTCAATTTCTGTAGAAGTGCTGACAAAGGGTAAGGGGAGGAGGAGGAAAATTATCTAAAGGGTCATATTAAGATTCAGTGGTCATTTCTGCTAATGTGAAATGCTCCAGAATCAGGAGATAGTCATCAAAAGCTGATAAGATTTAATACATAAGAAGTCTGTCTATTTGGCTTCTGGATTTTGTGCGTTTGGGATGTCCTTAGGTCATACTTTCAAGATTTTCCTTGCAACAGCAAGGAAACATGCTTCTTTTAATTTATTTTTTCCTTTTAATGAGAGCTGAGACTCTTATGTAATTGCTTGTTTCCTGGAGTTGATATTTAAGTAAATATCAAATATCCAGAGATTTGTGTTAAAATCGTGAGTTGGCAATTCTGTTTTATTTTACTTTAGAGAAGAGTTTATTCATATACAAGACCTAGATAGCTTTGAAATTGCCATACAAAGAGAGTTACCATTGGTGTTTGTTAGTTCTACT
>NW_009241197.1:0-906 GCF_000690835.1 Fulmarus glacialis | reverse complement strand
AGAAAAGTTAAAGACTATAAGAAGGAAGATGCTTTGGTTGCCTCCAGAGTCTCTGTACTGGCACACAGCTGTGCAGAGAAGAGGCAGCGTGCCCTGCATCTGACCTTCTGCACCCCAAATTACTACACAAATAACCCCAGTCATACTTACGGTAGCAGAAAATAAATAAAAGCCTGGGCACGGTGAGAAGTCTGCTGTAGACATGTCCATAACCCACCACCAACACCTTTTTTTAAGATCAAACATGATTTTGTAGTCTTAAAAGGTCTCACCACTTACTACAACATTGTTTTCTAAAGACTAAATATTTTGAGAGCTAAATCGTTCAGACTATAGTCATCTGAAACAAGTATTTTTGTTTGTTTTTCAAATCAAGTGAGAGTCTTACCTGTGCTGTAGCTTCAGATCTACCATCTGTTCCAGCTGATCGTGCTACCTGGCTGAAGTCAGTAATATTCCTGTGCGACACAATTTTAAGGAAAGTGCTCTATCATCATTAACGTGCTTACCCATCCAATAGTCCAGGAAGCCAATACTCAATCATCTTCTGATTATGCTCATGCTGAGAAAGATGAAACACAGGAAAAACATTAACAGAAAACACAACCAAGAGAAGTTTTTACCCTAAGCATAATTACACTGCAAAGACACAGCAGGAACTGTTCTGCTGAGAAGAAAAACGTTTTCTCTTCTTCTCTCATTTTCTCTTCTTCCCTCATTTTCTCCTCTTCTCTCATTAATATACACACTGCTATTCCACTTAATCAGCTGGCTGCTGGTTTTTCTAGGTAAGCAATTGTGACGTGCTTCTGTCTCCTCTTCACCTTGATGGAAGGAATATGTTCTTCCTTCATGTCTTGGTGCCTTGAAACATGACATGAGTTTCTTTGACTAATTTATATATGC
>NW_009241196.1:0-905 GCF_000690835.1 Fulmarus glacialis | reverse complement strand
TCAATATGCAAGCAGGAAGGGGGGAAGCAGGTAATGGCCAAAGTCATCACCATCAGCAAGAATACGACAATAATGAAGAAATTCTTTGTGTGATTGAGTTTGTGAAGCACAAAGTACAGATCTTGAATCGTGACGCTGTCTTACTGTTATGGACAGAATAAATATGAGAGAACAATTCATTCACACTATAGCTCTGTGAAATTTCAAAAAAAACCCTACACTGAAACAAAGCCAGATATAAACAGTATAAATAAGAATTCTTTTTTAGGAGAAATTCCAGTTAATACCCTTAATAAGTAAGCCCTTAATAGAAAGAATTCCAGGAATCTCACAGGCTCAACTCACAACAAAACCGTGACTATCATCAGCCTTGTTTGTGCTACCACTTTGTAAAAACAGAAATAAACCCCTAACACACTAAATGAGCATTCTGCTTGCTGAGATTTCAGATAAATGCCACTGGTTTGCATAAGCCTTCAAAAGTTGTTGATTTCTGCAAGCTAAACAGGCTGGCAATGCAGCACAGATTAAAATCATTGGGTATGGAAGATTAAATCGCTGCAGTAAAATGGACTGATTGGAAACCATGCTTAAGCAGTCATCAATATAATTCACCAAGCAACCATTCAATACACAAAATCCTGGTAGATGTACTTAAATTCTGACTACAATTTAAAAATAATTACAGAGAAAACACATTGTGTAATGTTGTAAAATGTAAATCTCTTTAATAAAAAGTATTCCACAAAATGCTACATAATCATAGTCGCAGTCTACTTCCCAATTTTTCCTATTGTCAATGACTACAGAGAAAAACAGAGAACAAGGGATCATGTATTGTATTACAACTTTCCATAGCAGCTGAGCTTACTTTCCTAATGTGGCACATTCATGGTTTTTTTTTT
>NW_009241195.1:0-908 GCF_000690835.1 Fulmarus glacialis | reverse complement strand
CGGGGTGGCCGTGGGGCCGGCGATGGGGCACAGGGAGCTGCCGGCCCCACAGCCCGAGCCTGGCCCTGGCTGGCGGGCAGCGCTGGGGAAGCCACGGGGGCTGGGAGGGTGTCCTTCTTGAGGAGCCTGGGCATTTCTTCCTCCCCTCCACTCCTTGCGACAGCGGGTGATTCTGGCCACTCTCCCTTTTGCAGCGCACGACACCCACGGCTGCAGCGCCGACGAGAGGGAGCAGCTCCTCGTCCTCAGCGCTCCCCAGCCCGTCACAGCGCGCAGAGAGCATGGCGGACGAGAGCGAGTGGAGCTGCCCCATCTGCCACGACGATCAAGAGGACGTCGCCTACCTGTCACCTTGCCTCCACCAATTTTGCTTAGGCTGTGCACTGCGCTGGGCATGGCAGAAGGCAAACTGCGCCCTGTGCAGGTCAGTGACGACGGCCGTCTTGTTCTCGGTGCATTCGGACGACGATTATTTGACGTTCGACGTCCCAGGCCCTGCGGAGCCATCACCTGAAGACGGCCAGGATGAGCAGGAGGCTCAGCTGGGCGGCTTTCCGCCTGAGGTCTGGGCGGAATTTTTCAGGAGCCACCCAGATAACATCAGGCCCCTGCTGCCGTGGCTGCGACGCGAGATCGGGGTGCTCGTCGAGGACCAGTGGTGGCAGGTGGCTCTAGGGGAGGCCAACATTGTGGGCGAGCTGTGCCTTTTCGGGCTGGACGAGGAGATGTTGGTGCGGCGGCTGCAGGGCTGCCTGCTAGAAAACACGGAGACGTTCATCCGCCAGCTCATCGCCACCGCCGTGCGCCTGTGCGGCAGGGAGATCCGCCGGCAGCTGGGCCAGCAGGACCCCCGCGCTGCTGGATGGGAGGACGCCAGCCCTGCAGCCAGCCCCAGCCCCACCGCCTCC
>NW_009241194.1:0-898 GCF_000690835.1 Fulmarus glacialis | reverse complement strand
TTTTTTTTTTAAGAGTTGTCATGAAGGCTGTGAGATAAGGGAACACTGCAGTCTAGATCCTTGAAGTAAATTAGCCATTTTGATTCTTGTCTGGTTTGAAGTCATTTGGACACAACAAAACTCCCCGGTCTGAGAGTTAAGAGTGTCACACAGGTTGGTTGGAGTGAACCCACAGGGACACGTGGAAAAGCATCCCTCCCACCAGTGTACGTCACGTTCGGTACTCTGTAAGAAAAGATTGTAATTCCATGTGCTATTAATTTTGACAGTTTAAAAGGATTTGAGCAAATCAGAGAATTCAGAGGCAATACAGTTACTGCAGGAATATTTGAAAGAAATGTTTTAAATGCTCTGCTGAAGATCACCAAAGGTTCTCTGCATATCACTGAGGCCCCATAATCTGTACCCTGTAATTAAAAGTGGTTTATTGTCTAACTGGGAGAGCAAAGCTCACAGCAGAAACTTGGTAATTCAGTTGCTTCCAAGGTGTTTCCTCAGTCTCCTGAGAATTTCAGAGTAAACGTGTTCTCTCTAAGTACCTTCTTCCAATGAGCTGGAAGAACAAATGCAGCTAATTCTGTTAGACAGAAGGAATACGTTTTCTCAGCATCTTTTAAAATACCTGCCGTGCGAGCTTCTGCTTGTGAGTAAAGGTTCCACACTGGAGTGATTTGGACGCTATCTGTTTAAGCCAAACACAACAATGTAGTTCTCACCACATTCACTAAATTTGGATACTTCAATGTTAAAATCTGGAGTTGCAAACTGTTGTTCAGTAGATCACTTCTTTAACTGGAGGCTCAGGAGGCTCTGGTCTTGGAGAGGTCACAGGGGTCTATGAAAGGTGGGTTACAAAGGCCCTAGTGCTGTGCTCAGAAATTAAATTATTCAATTGTTT
>NW_009241193.1:0-906 GCF_000690835.1 Fulmarus glacialis | reverse complement strand
AAAAAAAAAAAAAAAATCTTTGGAACTAAACTTACAAAAGTTGTTGGAGATTTGCACCTTCCTCTCAATTCTGATGTCAAAGAAGTCAGCTGGTGTCTCACCCTGGTGGCACCTTTATTCCTGTGGAGCTGATGTTCTGGTCCTCTGTTTTCCCCATTCCTCAACTTCATTCCCTGGAAGTATCCAGGATTGCCTAGTCCTTGTCATAGACAAGCTTTTCTGCATCTTGCTTGTACCTAAGCTCTGCTGGGATCCACTGAGTCCTTCTGAGAGTCACATACCGAGGCTTTGATAACCCTACCATAGGCTTCCCTGAGCTGTGCAGTGGAGCGTGCTCTTTCTTCCTCCTCCTCAGGCTGTGCCAGGGTGCGTGAGGGAATTATAATGCAGCTGGGCCCAAAAGGGTCTGGTCTGGTCAGGACACTGGTGAGAAGTTTTTAGGCTCTTCTTCAGCTGACTGTGCATTTTCTCTCTTTAAGGCAGGAAAATGTCTTGAATGTGTGGTTTGACTAGTGAGTTACTGGAGAAAAGGGAGGCAGCGTCTCCATCTCCGACAGCATTTTGGAAGGCTTTACCTCTGTCCTAGGAAAGTTTAGGGCTGTGAACCCAGAGTGGAGAGAGGCAAGCGCCCTCACTGAAACGGGTAAACATGGGTTGGATTTAAGGTGCAGCTCAATCCTCATCATTTCCTGGTAGCCATTTTAAGGAGTCTGCTCTGGGGCACGGGTACGGTCACTGCACTCCGAGCCAGGCCTGTGCTGCTGGCCAAAGGAATGGTCTTACTCATGTTCTTCCCTGCTTCACTTGTTTCCACTCCATCCCATGCACAAGCACCAGTGTTCACACAATGAGTCACATGTGGGACTTAGAATCCTTCTGTGGGTTTTTTGGTTGGTTTTTTTTTTT
>NW_009241192.1:0-904 GCF_000690835.1 Fulmarus glacialis | reverse complement strand
TTTTTTTTTTTTTTTTGAGCTCATTGAAATGCTCTGATGTCCAGCCCCTTTGACATCCACTCTGTTTGCTTTGGTGGGCTGGCTTAGCATAAATTGAATTATTGTATAATAATCATTGTATAATTATTTGAAGTAAAAAGTCCTTGCAGAGCTTTGGAGCAGCCTGTAATTCATCTGCTTTTAGAAATACAGAAACTGACTCTTTGTCTAATCTCATTTTTGGATACCTGGTAGTTAACCTGCCGTGCAGCTTGTGTTTCCAGATGAGATTTCCTCCCTCTGATGTGCTATAAGAAGTAGACAAGTTTTCAAGGGAGTCTGGTATAAGTAAAGCAGACCATAAAATTACACCTGTTTTATAACAATTTTCGTAGTTTTGCCGTTTATCTTTGTTTTGCTTTGGCACGAGGACAATTCCTGTAAAGTGTGCGTCTGTGAAACATAATGAAAGGGAACGTCTTCCTGGTGGGGTGGATGCTGTGTCTGCACGTCGCCCTGGCTTCAGCCAAGCGTGCTTTGTGAAATGTGCACTGTAAGAGAAAGTTCTGCCTCGCTTGTCACCTTGAGAGCTGCTGTAGGCTGAACAGCTTGGAAAAATGTGAAAAATATCTACAGCAGAGTGTGTGTGAGTTTGTAAAGGAGCTTTAGGTTCCTGTTTGCCTTGCTGGGGATGTTATATCGTGGTCAGATAGGATGGGTTGGTAGATCCATTTGAAAATCTTGAAGTAACTTTAAAATGAGACAACCAGAGGGTCAGTGCAGAAGATGGACCACGGGGTGGAGATATGAACTCAGCACAGTTGTCATTATCTTCGGTGTGTTGGTGATGAACTGCTAAAATCTGCAGACCAAAGGCTGCGGAGATCAGACCTGGCTTGGTGCGAGGCCAGGTGAGGGGCAGGAC
>NW_009241191.1:0-902 GCF_000690835.1 Fulmarus glacialis | reverse complement strand
GTGTGTGTCTGTGTGTGCACATGCTAAATTTATAGCTATCTGTCTAAATAGACACATAATGCAATGCATACACAGCTTATACAGACACACATAATATAGGTATAGCTACATCCAGATATAAATGAAGGGAGGTATGGCTATAGATACAAAGATATAGCTATAGGTACAACTGATAGCTATACATATAGATGTGAGTGCACACACACATATGTGTGTGTATAGATGGAGCATATATAGGGCAATTGGCCATGATTAGGTGCATGCACATCTATGTGTCTGTGTGCCCACATGCACCCCCCCGATAAACCCATATATCAATAGCTAAACATAGAGTTACATAATTACATACATATATACTTGCATGCTCATGCTGGTGTCTGCATGCACTCTGACCATACAAACGCACATAAGATGCTATATCTAGGTTCATATAGACTAGATTTAGCTGTAGGTGTACCGAGAGAGAGAGCGAGAGCACGTATACACACACACGTGTGCAACCATGCGCTCACATATATGTTCATATGGATGGTGACTCTAAGGGGCACATACATCATGCTACACAAAAACCATACAGGTATCAATAGCTATAAATACATGTATCTATATGTATATACAAGTATATAAAATGACAGCTATAAATGTTCATAGAGAGATATGAGGTGGGTGGGTGTGCACCACATGCATATGCACCTGTATGTCTATACGGATGGAGGAGAATATATGGGGCAATTGGTCCCAGCAGTATATATGTATATCTATAAACACACAGCTATTTGTCCGTCTACTTACCTACGTACATACTGGCATAGACAGGTATACATACCTATAAGGGGCACTTGGCCCTGGCAGTACAATATACCATAGTAAAGAGACAGACAGACACACACATACACATATAT
>NW_009241190.1:0-899 GCF_000690835.1 Fulmarus glacialis | reverse complement strand
TTTTTTTTTTTTTTTTTTTTGTTAAATATCAGCTTATCCTAATAGCTTAAACAGTATGAACTGCAGCTCTCAAATAATGAGATCCTAAAATGCGGATTGTTTAACTATCTTTTACAACAGTTAAAAACACAAACCATCGAAGTGGCAGTTCAAATGGTAAAACCTTTTCAGAGTATTTTTCACCAGCTATCCCTATCTATCCATTTTTAAAAGAAATTTACATGTAAAAAGAATGAAGTTGATAAACAGTATGACTCATATTAAGATAGGAAAACAGGACCAGAATAGAGCATTAATTAACAGAATAGGGTAATGTGTGTGGAAGCATATATGAAATCCAATATTAATATTACGTTAGTTCATCATGACTAACTTTGTTTCACTAGACTCTAGACAGTAATCACCCTCTAAGAGTTAAATATCACTTTTAACATTCTTGAGATTTTAAAATACACATTGAGTTTCTGATTACTGTTTTTCCACTCAAACTCTGTACGTGCTGCAGAATAAGCACTTGTTCTCATCAGTTCAGAATGCAGGTGGGTGCCTACTTTTTTGATGCTGGGTCAAGTGGGGATCAGGTGTTTCAGCCTGAAAAAAAAACAACTCCTGCCACTTAATTGCCCAACCCTCAGTTTCTGACTGTGTCCTGTAGAAGAATCAGGCTTAGGGGGGTCATAGTCACTGCTGTGGTCAACAGCGTGTCCTAGCAGCACTTGCCTAAACAATTTCAAAACGTTTTTGTGATCCAAAGACTCTGTCACATTTTTTAGGGGACTTTGTTTCCCCACTCAGAATTTCAAAGAAGAGGCAGTATCATTAATGTATAGACATATACGCTTTATTTGGGACTAGCTATTGATTAAATCTGTCATTTCAAAGACTCATTGAAGTCACAA
>NW_009241189.1:0-898 GCF_000690835.1 Fulmarus glacialis | reverse complement strand
TTTTTTTTTTTTTAATTAGCAGGTAATTAACAAACGCTGTCTTCCTAGTTCACTAGTAGTTATTGAGAGGACAGAAGTTACACATCTAAATTTTAATCAAGGTGAATGAAATGTGTCAGATACGTGGTGCAGAGGTGAGTGGTAGGTACCGCTTTAGGATTACATTTGTTTTCTCAGCCCTTTGGCTAATCTCCTTAGTGCAGGAGCTTTGCAAAAATCGCAGGCTAAAGCCAATATATTCTGATCAGATTCTGAACATAGAGATGTCCACAGCAAATCGAATCTCTTCAGCTGTATTTTCTATTATGAAGACTATGATAGTTTTATGACTCAAATTGTTTTGAAATTCTTAGCTGTTCTGATAATTAAACCTTAGCAGTTTAAAGTAATTTTGTATTTCTTTCAACAGAAAATATTAGGCTAAAGCACCTTGTAAGCAATGACAGTTCAGACAGTGAAGATGAATCACAGCATCCAAAAGGTAAGGAAATCCTCACATTCTATTTCATAGTTTACTGTTTTCATCAGCTTTGGCATAGCATGGTCAAGTTGGTAGATGCTGGTAATTAGCCATAGCTGGTTTTCCTTAGTCTTACCAATAGTCTCTTGTAACTGAGAGCTCTGCTCTCATTTATACCAATGATAAAACTTAATTGGTATAAAACTTAAAGGAACCAGTGGCTCAGCAAAATAGAGAAATGTTGAACAAGAGACCTCAGGAGGGCCTTTGGCTTGACTTCATGCCTCCTGCTCAAGCTGATGATCAAATGATTCTCTCACACATCTTCAGTCTTGGCATCAGAAGAGGCGCAACCACAAGGGAAACATCAGGCAGTGGGAAGAAAAGATCCTATTGAAAATTGTCTTTAGGCACCTAAACCACCTGGGGATTTCTGTG
>NW_009241188.1:0-898 GCF_000690835.1 Fulmarus glacialis | reverse complement strand
CTGCCTAATTTGTTTTGCTTTATTGCTAAGAGAAAAAAACCACAAGAATGAGCTAGTGTCTCATTAATTAAATATTTAAATAAATATTTAATACTTAATTATATTAATACTTCAGTATTGAAATCAAGCATATTTGTTGCCTTAGCTGAGAAGGACTTCAGTGCATATTTTAATTCTTTCCTAAATTAAGATGTAAAGTTTTTTTAGTATTTGTATACAGCTGATAACCAGATAGTTTAATTTATATAGGTTGTCTTACATTGTTCAATTGGCTACTACTCAGCTTTTCAGGTTTCATACATCAGTTCTTAAACACTGATGCCTATAAATATACTATCAATTCAATACTGGCTGCTATCTTATTTAGATTTAATTTCAGTTCGGGGGGTCTAATGGCCATTTCTTTCTTATGCATTAGGCTTTTGATTCTCCCCTCACTCCAGTTTACCAGTAATTTGGAGGAAGAACAGAAATGAGACTAAAGTTTTCAATTGTACAGAAATTGCTGAGTAAACATGGTGACAGATTAACCAGAGTTTGGCAGTGTTTCACTTCATAAAATATTTTCCAAAATGTCCCATGGGGGGAAGCCATAAAAGGAATAAGCATGCGATCATGCAAGGTGTTAAGTGCCCTCAGTTTTTAATGATGTAATGGAAAACTCATGGCAGATGATGTTTTCCTGACTAGGGCTCCTGAGTCAAGAAATAAATTAATTGCAAATTCATACATGCACTTAGTTGTGCACTTAACATTAAACACGGGGGCAACCCTTTGAAATGTTAAGCCTGGAAGTTACAATTAAGTCTAACAAGGCAGTATGCGAGGACTGTGGGACAGAAGAACACTTTACAACAGAATATATATATACAGGCAGATATCCTGCTGGGAGTCTGTT
>NW_009241187.1:0-897 GCF_000690835.1 Fulmarus glacialis | reverse complement strand
AGATGCAGGTAAAGGACCCAGCATGCCATTCCTCTGCTGCCAGAACACGGCAGTGAAACCCACAGGCTCCACCTGCACTTCACCCCTGTCCAGTGCTGTCTGTGTAACGGTGGTAAACTGTAAATCGTACTAGTTATTCTGAAGAGTTGAGTGCCTCCATCCTGCTGGGGGCCACGTGAGACCATATGATGCCACAGGGCGGGATCTGTCTTCTACGGTTCAGATTTTTAAGGACGTTTAGAGATTGCACTGAAAGGTTGTATCATTAGGCTCTCTCTTTCTAAGGGTTAGAAATTCCACAACCGAGGCTGCACAGGCAAACCTTGTAATCTCCTTGTGTATATATATATTACAATAAAATAACTACGTGACTGTAGATGTGTTTGCACAGAATTCCTACCTCATTCAATGAATAGGATGGATCTGCTTGGAAGACGATCTGCGGTGAAGGAAAACCTCCCTCTAAGAAGCCTTGTGTATTGCATTACTTGGAACATATGCATTTCCTAGGGGAAAGTTAGTCTCTACCTGCCTGGTACAAAAGGCTCTAAGAAGAGCCACAGAAGTAGGTTTTAAGTGGAAGAGGAAGAGAAATGAAACGAAAGAGAGGATGATTTTATAGTTATAGTAGCTGAATTCTGTTCAGGAGAACCTAGCTCCTCCTTGCTCCAATACCTGTGAAATAATAGCTGAGGGACGACTTTAAAGTTGGCGTGAGTGCTCTCCATCTTCCGGGAGACTCAAGATTTTGGGAATACTAGCCGTTAGGATTGTCAATAGGATTTCTGTTTCAGCAGACTGAAGGATATATGAAGTGAGCGTAATGCATACACACAAAGCAGCTGAATTAAAATTACACAAGCAACCTCATTCCTGTCATTTCCCAAGCGTCAATAC
>NW_009241186.1:0-898 GCF_000690835.1 Fulmarus glacialis | reverse complement strand
TGAGTTACAAGGAGAGAATCATACAAAAGAGCCTTAAAAAGAAAACTTAATGTGTTTAAGAAGTATCAGTTTCTCTGGATTGGAATGAATTGTTGTGGAATTGATGTTAATTCCAGTGAGAAGAACAATTTTTAAGGGATTTAGGCTTAACATTCAGGCTACAGAAGTGTATATCTGCAATCTACAGAAGGTGCCAGCACACAAAGGAAAACCCCAACTAAGCAGGAAGAAGATAAAGCAGCATCTAGTATGGATGTTATTACCAAAATAGCTGTTAATAGTAAAATTGCATTTTATTATTATAAATTAACATAATCAGGAAGCAATAAGGAAAGGGGAGTCTTCTGAAAATGGTGATACCGAACATCCCAGAAATAAGTGTACTTTGTAAAGGGAAATAAGATTCCCCTTACACTTCCATATGTCAGGTCTGAATTTGCTGAATTAAAGAATAAATACTTCTAAGCCATTTATGATGCTTGCGTCTTGAGCAGATTTATCCTCCGTTCAGATACTGAACAGAATTGCCTAATTTAGGAGCTCATCCCTTGGTCAGTGGAAGATGCTATGCATCTTTAGAGGTCTCTTCAGCCATGAAGATCTCTGCTATCCTAGGGAATTTCCTGCTTCTTGATAGACAATCTCTCGATTGAATTTAGAAAGACACTAAAGCATCCACAATCCTAACTTGTCTTAGTTTCTGGAGTTAGGAAAGGTGGATTCTCTTACTTCACTTACTAGTGAATGTCAGAAATGGCTCCTCCAGACAGTAAATTTGTCTGAACTTTCTTAATGTCTCTAACACCCAAACCCACTGAAGGTCTCAGACTCTTAGATGAGAAGTCCAGTCTTAGAGATGTAATTTTTAGAGGCTTAGGTAATTTTATTCTTTTATTTG
>NW_009241185.1:0-900 GCF_000690835.1 Fulmarus glacialis | reverse complement strand
CCCCACCCCACCCACACCCCCCCAGACCCCCCTTTTACCCCCAACACAGACGACCAGCAGGAAATCCTGTGCTTAAAAAAAATCCACCCGTTAAGATGTGAAATGTTTTTCACCTGGTAGATAAATGTACTTGGTCTTCTTGTAATGGGGCCATTTCTCCTTTCCATCAGTGAAAATAGCACTAATTATATTTTCTTGCTTTTCATAGCAACTAAACTCTATGAATAGGTGTATGAAAATAGACAACTTTAACAGACAAATGTAGAAGTCACTCTCAAAACCCCATTCACTTCACTAATTGCAGATGATTATTATAAAAATGTGTTGGTGCTTACTGTGACCTGCAAAGGGGAAAACAGTGAATCAATCAAGATTGCAATTATGCTCTGAATGCCCTTAATAACCAGCCTAAGATGGGCATTCAGCAGATAATTAACTTAAAACATACAAGTTTGTGTTGTTGTTTTTAAACAGACCCCACAGCAGTTTTCCGTCCTGTAGATCATCACCCTTGTGTGAGCTTCCCCCAAGCATTTCTCCAGTAATGCAATACCACCCCAGAGAAGTATGAAGCCAGTGAAGAAAACAGATTTTCCAGACACCTCCCCAAAGCAAAGTAGTAGTGGTTTGCTTGTTTGAGCATGTTCTCTTCAAATAAATCAGACAAGAAGTAACTACCTGTGAAGAGACACTCCTCTGCAATAGAGAGGAGGCAGTTGTGCAAAATGACCAGCAATGACCTAGAAAATGCCCCGAGGCTTTGTCCTCCTAATAATCTTTGTGAAGGCCCTAAAGCTAAATTTAAACCCGGCCTCACCAGTGAAACACTGAACTGAGTGATGTTTTGCCACAGTCAGCAAAACTGTACTTGCATCAACATAGAATCATAGAATCATAGAA
>NW_009241184.1:0-897 GCF_000690835.1 Fulmarus glacialis | reverse complement strand
TTTTTTTTTTTTTTCCCACAAAGTGGAGAGACAGAATTCTCAAAAGGTATCAACAACATCCCTGCACAGAAGAAATGTCATTTGTCAGACAACAACATTGTGAAATATTTCACAGCTGACTTGACAGAAACTGAAGCCAGTTAACACCTCTTATCACAATTTTACTCAAGAATAATGCTTGGGCAAGATGTCCTTAGCCCAAAAAAACATGTTTAACATTTCCTGAACCACCATAAATTTTACCATCTGCATTCTCGCCCTAACATGTTCCCTGTCTCTTGAGAAAATGCAAAACCACGAGTGAAGATCTGAGCCTCTTTCTGATGACCAGAGTTCAAGGCATCCATCAGCTACACCATGTACCAAAACATGACGCACATGGACTACGTGCAGTCATACACACTCAGTATTCAATGCTTCTCTTAGACTATTTATAATTCCATGTCTTGTGGAGAGAAAACAACATAGAGACTAATGCAGGGTCAAATTCTGCCACAGAAATTCATTGTCATGCCCCTAGTTTGTTCCTAAGTTAAGGTCCTACTTGATTCAGATTGAATAACAAATAATGTACAGAAAGTTGCATGTCACTTATAAAAAGCTCATGAGCTGAAGAAGCAGCTAAATTCACAACAAATCTCAAGCGCTGTGAATTACTCATTCAGCTTAGTTACTCTGTGTGACAGTCGTCACAAGAGTTTTACTGGCAGTTAAATGTTCTCCTCGAACAGTTACTTGCTGAAAAATCAACAGTGTGTACTCAGTTAAAATGTAGTTGATACATGTTCAGGGACTCCTGTCCGACTCAATCCTATGCAGACTTCGATCGGCTAACTGGGCTCCGTGAGTGCTATGCAGAGGAGCTATTAAAGCTCTAATATTTATACCATCACTACC
>NW_009241183.1:0-883 GCF_000690835.1 Fulmarus glacialis | reverse complement strand
TTTTTTTTTTTCCTCCTTTAAAACAAAATATCCTGTTCTCCATGACTCACCAGCCTACAATCTGGTTTTATAAAAGTTTGTGCAAAGCGCTCAGCTCTCTCGCACAATTCTGCTTGCTCGTATTTTTTTTTGCCCAGCAACTTGACT
This sequence comes from Fulmarus glacialis, assembly GCF_000690835.1. Classification (NCBI taxonomy): domain Eukaryota; kingdom Metazoa; phylum Chordata; class Aves; order Procellariiformes; family Procellariidae; genus Fulmarus; species Fulmarus glacialis. The sequence continues at coordinate 736 of NW_009241183.1, read as the reverse complement.
GTATAACTGGTCCATCTGCCTCCACGTCCACCTCTCCTGCTCTGGCTACCTCTGCATTGCACTGGTGGTTATACCAGCACTCAGGCAGCTTCATCTGGTATACAAGGCTGAAGCATAAAGCCACCCATAAAGCCCTGCTACAGAGGCTTTCTAGGAAAGCTCACCATATTCTGCAATGAAGAGATGACTTTTTTTTGGTTTAGCTCCTCAAACAAAGGAGCTCGCTCCTTGCTCTTTGTCAACATCCCACCCCAGCCCTGCTTTCTTCTCACCTCTTTCTCTAGATCAACAACCCTGCTCCTGCTTCTTTGGTGACCATGATGAGTTTCTCTCTCAACTCATTCTGCCTCCATGGGGTCTCCAACTCTCTGTACATCCTAGAGGCAAGGTTTCTAGAAAAGCCTTTATGTACACCTTCCTTCAGTGCAACCAAAACTCTTACACCGCCAAAACTCCAAGCTCCTTTGCTCCACAGCAACCAATTCTACCATCAACTTTCACAGCTTTACAGCTTCCTTCACTCCAATTAATCCACATATTACCACTAAAGTCATTTCCCTTCCCTTGCTCCAAGTCATACTCTCCATGAAAAATGTGCCTTTTCCCCGTTTCTGCATTTGACACCATTTTAATGCCATTCACATCTCCGACCTCTTTCTCCATTCTTCACACTTCTGCTTCCAGAAGATGCAAATCCTCCTCTGCTTCTGTCCTTTCTGTTTGGAAGGAACTACTC
>NW_009241182.1:0-900 GCF_000690835.1 Fulmarus glacialis | reverse complement strand
TCCCTTTCCTCCTCCTTCCCCCAGCAGGATTCTGTCTAGGATTTGAGAGCCCTAACGATGCCTCTCTTGTGGACAGGGGCACTAATGAAAGAATGAGAGCTGATTATCTTCCTGTATGCAGAGGGAAAGCCCCGCAATTCCAGGTCTGATGGTGCTCTTTGCAGGGGCACTGTCCCAGGGTATCTTGGCTCTTACGTTCCACACTAGAGACTGGCCACATAACCTCCTGTTCTTCCTCAGGCTTTTGCTGAAGTGCAGCTGCATAACATACTTGCAGCAGCAGCCTGTTTGCTGTGGATGTTGTCTCTCGCTCCTGTTATTTTCCGCAGCCTCTGCTCTTTCTTGCCTTGCAGGGCACTCTAGGTGAAGCGTTGCACTCGTGCTTTGGAAGGAGCGGGCACTGCAGTTTACTCGGACTCCTGCTTCTCAAGGCTGATGGATCCTGCTGTATCTGTACTCCCATAAAGTGCTTGCTTGTCTCGTGTTAGAGTATCTAAGAAACCAATTATTCACAACCCTGAGAATCAGCAAATAAATCAAGCTGCGGCGATGAACGGGGTGGGAGGGAGAGACTAACAGCCTTCACTGCAGCACTTGAAAATGTCATATTTCTTCTCAACTGCAGTATTTCTAGGAACGGTTGAAGTTGACTGTACTGTAGGTCTACATGCATAATCTCGTGCCTACCTCACAGACAACTGCAAAGTCATTTATAGTGAAGGGCTGATGATCACATCAACATCCCTTGCTTTAGGTGGAAAGGGCCGCGAGAGCATCCAGAATTTGTAATAAGCCGACTGCCCTGGAGCCTCCCACCACCGAAGGTGAGGGAGAGGCAGCGAGGCGGCCGTTTGGCCAGGGATGCCCCTCGAATCTCGCAGCCCCTCCTCCCAGGGCCGC
>NW_009241181.1:0-898 GCF_000690835.1 Fulmarus glacialis | reverse complement strand
AGGAAGAAAATTATCCCAGCTGAAACCAGATCAGTCAGTTATGTGTGGTTAAATAACTAATAAATGTGCTGGAGTATGTATGAGCTTTTTAAAACCCTATATGTGAGACAAGCCTCTCTCCTTGTTATGAGAAACTACAAATTGCAGGAGAAAATGGCTATAAGCATTAAAATGTATTGAATACTGTGAAGAGTTGGGGAGCTGTCCAAGCAGAGGCAGCAACCATTAATCAGGGAGACCTTTCAGGGAGTTAATCTCACCTGCTCAAACATATTTAAATATCTGGATCTTTGGGGATCCAGAGCTCTATTCAGGACTCCAACTACAGTGCTAAGAAAGACCTGGGCATCTCTTAATTTAGACAACATAACGTGTGTCCACAGTCATCTCAGGTCCCATAGTGTCTGAAGAAAAATCTTCTTCCTCAAAAGTATTTAAGCTCTAAATGAGGATCTTGAGCCCAACTCTTTGTTAGTCTCTATCAACTGCCGTTGATATACGATGGATATTATTTCTAAGGGATAGGCTTTTTCATTAAAAATTTTGCCAAAAGTGAACTGTATTTGCTTTGGGAATCAGGGCTAGCCCAGACTCTGATAAAGTGAGTGGGTTAATTCAAAGAGAGACAAATAACAGCTACGTCCTGAGGTTTAAAAATGCCTTCACAAATTGTAAAGTCAGAATCACTGTTCATCGCATAATAACAAATGGCATCACTTTCCTGATCCCAAGTGTACTACTTATTTATAGAACAGATATTGCTTGAAGTTCATATTGTTTTGCAGTGGCTGACTTGAAAATATCCTCTATAGTCAGGCAAATTACAAAAGTCAACTTTTCTGAAACTCCTGTAGTTATTCTCAGTAGTAGGAATACTTGGTGGGGGGCGGGGGGAAGG
>NW_009241180.1:0-896 GCF_000690835.1 Fulmarus glacialis | reverse complement strand
ATTCCTGTATCCTAAGTGAGATAACTTAAAAGTTCTAACAGCCCATGAAAACCTTAAACTTCCCACTCCTGAACATTTTTCATAATTCACTTAACCAAGCTAAATCTAGACTTCTGTCAAAAGAGCTGTTCTTACCTCTTTCCTCCCCTCAGCTCTGTGATTAGAAAGAAAAAAAACAACACAAGATGCCTAAAAATCAACCCTGTAAAAGGCAAAGATGAAACATCAGAAGAGAGGAAGACATAGCCAGGAGTAGATGGGTAGAGAAGTGGATCCGGTTAAACTGATCATAAAACTGCAGTCTGTTAGGAGCAGTCACGATAGATCTTTTTCGGACTGTTTTGAGGTCTTTTTATAGACAGAGTACCGCAGCGCTCAGTTTGGGAAAGGAGGGATGAGATACAGAGAGACCTCAGCTAGAGGTCCCTCTGGAGAAGAACAAAGCTTTGGGAAGTTCAGCCCCTAAACATAAAGAAGATGGAAAAAGATTTTTTTTCACTATTTCTTTGCTCCAAAAGTCTTCCATAAAAGCTGGGACTGCTGAGGTCAAGGCAGGAATAGTGAATAGTGTTTTATCCACAGTTCTGGGAAGTCTCTCAACCTTGATGGATGGGGCAGGGCTAAGCCCTGAGGCACTGCACATCAGTGTGAACAGTTCCTCGCACTAACAGAAAGAGCTACAACCCAAATACCCAGCAATTTCAGACTGCTTTTCCAAGTCATTTTGAGAGGAAAAGGATGTAAAGTGCCCTACAAGGGGCACTGCCTGGAGCAGGCATGGTTAGGCAGCTGCAGGAGCTGCTCTCCTGCAAGGTGCATAACAGGAACCACCTTTCAACGTTTGTTCAGCTGCCACAAAATTCCCAGACAGAGCCTGAAGCACTAATTACCACTTC
>NW_009241179.1:0-895 GCF_000690835.1 Fulmarus glacialis | reverse complement strand
CCCGAATGAGGGAAAATTAAAAAACTCATGAAATGAGTCTTACTCTTCATGGTGACCAGATTGGTTGGGAACACTGAGTTTTATAGGTTTTTATAGTTTTATAGATCGTTTAAGACATATCAGTTCAGTTGGCTGGAGCTGTCATTCAGCCCCAGCATAAAGCACAAGTTACTTCCCAAAATCTCTATCTTCCTTTCAATTACTTTTATTTTTAGTTTAAACAAAAAGGCCCTAAGAAGGGACTTCAGACTTAGCCTTCACTGTCTCAAGAGGTGATGCCATTATCTCTGCAATGTCAAGAATGAATCAAGAGAATTTCTCTGTTTCCCTCTGTTGGACTGTTCCTGGTTAAAAGCATACTTTTGATTTACCATTTGAGGTGAAGAACATTGTTCTTTTTATGTATATCTGTTCAATTCTGTGATAAATGGCACTTAAGATTTTATTGTCTACCAGTTAGTGACCTGATGTGTGTTTATTTTTAAGCCCTTTAAGCTTCATGACCATTATTTTTTATTTAGACACATTTTCCCTTGTCCCTTTGTTTCACCCGCCTTTAATAGACTGCTATCATTATCTTTAAATGGATGTCAGATGTGCTCCTCTCTCCAGGAAAAGTGCTTTTAATCTTCATTGCACATTGCAAACTCTAGCTCTTTCTTATCCATCCTTCAAAGACAACAATACTGAGTGACTGCAAGCTCATGTCTCTTTTAAGGGCACTGATTGTCTCTGTACCCTCAGTTAGGATGTTTTTTCATGCTTGTATCATCCCTTCCAGCTGAAAAATTGACAAATTGACAAGATAAGAATTTATAAGAACCATGGTGTTTTAACAGGCCCTTTATCTCTTACATTGTATAATCCCTGTGGAGTTTCAGAAATGGTTGGGCTG
>NW_009241178.1:0-895 GCF_000690835.1 Fulmarus glacialis | reverse complement strand
CAGGCCAATACCTTAACTTCCTTCAGGCCTCCATCATCAGAGGTGAGACTCTTGAAACAAATTGTATACTGCTCTTTGGCTAAAATGTGGATTTCTAGGGTTTTATGTCTCCATAACACAACAGGTTAGAGGTGTTTTTCAAGGAGACCTTGCCCAGCACAAACAGACCCTACAGAGATCAAATGGCTGCGAACCGAAAGGCACACGTCCCAAATGGCAGCATTAAGGATGTTTTGCCTGGTGATATCAAGTTTCTGTTTCCCACCAAGAACACAGAACAAGAAGAGGATACTAGAAATGAAGGGTTCCTCGCTGGCCCATCTATTTATTTCTAGTGCAAAGCAATGTATCTTCCGTAAGGATCCTGAAAGCACATTTCCAAACTTTCCATCTGTCTCACCTCCTCTGGAGGTACTGGCCTCTAGAGCTGGATGGGCCACGGTCTCCCCGGGGCAGCAGGTCCAAGCTGTGCAAGGCTGACACCTCGCTGTGGAGAGCTCGCCTCTTAGCTGCAGAAAGACTTCTTTGTACTGAGATCTCTTCACATGGCCATGCCAGTTTGGTGCAAACTCAGCTGGGGACACTGGTCTCAAACCACTGACTTCCTTCCACAAAGGTGAGACTTCTATTGGGGTGCTTGGCCCAGGTGCTGCAACAGGTGGACTTGCCTCCTCCAGTAACATCTGTCTTGCATCCACCAAGAGCCATGGAGCAGGAGAGAGGTTGTAGCGCTGCACTGATCATGGGACCCCAGAAATACTTATTTAGGAAAATACCCTTATTTCCCTCAGAGAGGGAGCTCACCAATTATCCATAGGAAAGAATTAATAGCTGGAGAAAGAGTTTGGATGTCTTCAACAATAAACAGCCCTTTTTAAATTAAAAAAAAAAAAAA
>NW_009241177.1:0-895 GCF_000690835.1 Fulmarus glacialis | reverse complement strand
CCGGGCACAAATCCGCTTTTCAGACAACACCAACATAGAAAAGTTAAAGCTGTCACATGAAAACAGAAGCTCTTTATATTCCAAATGTAAATGTAGTAATACCAGAGGAAGTATTTATCTTCTAGGACCAGATCTAGATCATAAGTATAATAAAGGAGGACTCTTTTGAGGAGTAAATCTAATCCATTAGTTCTCCATCTCATTTGCTAGGCAGGCTTAAGGTGAACTCTGTTGTTTGAGATTATGTTAACATAGCTGTATTTTGAAAGAGATGAGCTTGGGCCTGTTTGTTTTGGGAGCTTGTCTGCTTTTCTGTTCATTTATAATTTATGGCATTCTAGTTTGTGTAAAATATCTGGCAAAAATAGCTACTTATTCAGTAATTAAAACAAGACTTGTTTTATGGTCTGCCTTCTAGTAGATCTGCAGAGGAGTAAAAATTTGTGCTGAAATGAAATTTTGAAAGACAATCTTATATTACTTCTAAAAAGTATTAGAAACACCACTTGTTCTAAAATTGTCTCATTAATGTTTGAATGAGATCAGGCTATGTCCCAAGAGAAGGTAGACAAGAAACTGAGAAGAGCAGAATGAGACAGAGCTCAGCATGAAAGCCATTGTCAAGGGCTGTTTGTGAGGTTGATGAGATAATGAGAAGGTGATAACGAGCATAAATTGTACATGGGACAAAATGCTGTGGTGCTGCTTTAAGGCAGACAAGATTTACTTTAGTAAAAGAAGATTACATCCTTTGGGATGTCTGTGTCATGGCAATTAGCTAAATAGATCTCAAAATTAATACAAAATATCACTTCCTGTTGGTGACAGTACCTTGGAGCAGAACCAGAATTTCAAATAATGGGAAACATTTTATACCATTTTTTGGTATTTTTAT
>NW_009241176.1:0-886 GCF_000690835.1 Fulmarus glacialis | reverse complement strand
GAAATTTAGCTCTATCCCAGCCAAAACCATTACAATGTGGCACTTAAAATGTGGAAATAGTCGCATTTTGTTCCAACGAAAGCTCCAAAGAAAGCAGTACACTGTCCTAAATTAGACATCTCCACTATGAACATCTTGTCATTACTACTTACCTAGAAGACCTCTAGCACTAATAGAGAGCTGCAGCCAATTTTGGATTGGGGTCACAGGATCTTAGGATAGTTCAGGTTGGAAGGGACCTCAGGATGCAATTTAGTTCAACTTTCTGCACAAAGCAGGGTCAACTATAAGATGAAAAGCAGTTAACCAATCTGGGCTTGAAAACCTGCAAGGGTGGAAAAAGCAGAACCCCTCCAGGCAGCCTGTGTCAATACTTGACTGTCCTCATGGGACAAAACTTTTAAATTATATCCAGTCAGAATCTCTTTTAATTCAGCTCATGTCTGTTTTCTCTCATCCTCTACCACACACCACTGCACAATCCATCCTGTCTTTAGGAGAAATGTGAATTGGGATTTGTTTGCCTAAACACGGTAACTTAATGCCATCACAGATCCTCTGTGTTTTCTCACCTGACCTACAGTATCCACTTCAAAAGAGCAACTACTACAAAGTCCCGCACCACATTTGTCAGTCCTGCATTCATATTGTATCCAGTATGAGGTAAGATGGCTCTGCATGCCTACATTTTAGGAAATAGAGTCCCTCCATTAAAACAGTCTCTATTAAACATGTTCTCGTGGTGCCTTTTTCTCCTCACTGAGCACCAAGAGAAACCTGAAGAACTAGCTCAGATTGTATAAATTAAGCTAAACTGGGTGCATTCCATAATAAACCACCCTACAATCACATGAGAAAGTGGCAGACTGGATTGGCAAGCAAAGGG
>NW_009241175.1:0-887 GCF_000690835.1 Fulmarus glacialis | reverse complement strand
ACGACTCTTGACCCAATTGAAGCACGCCCAGCCTCAGGGTACCGGCAGGGCTCAGGCAGCAATGCACACAGCAGCATGTCCAGCCCTGGGATACCAGCGAGGCTTGGGAACCCTCATACACAGTAGCATGCCCAGCTCCATGTACCATCAGGGCTCATGGTCCTCGCACAAAAGCGTACCCAGCCCTTATGCTCTGGAGAGGCTTGGGGATCCTTGCACCCAACAGCAGCTCCAGTGTCGGTGCATTTGTGGGGCTCAGAGACCCTTGCATGTAGCAGCATAGCTGTTACTGGTGCACTGGAGGGGTTTAGGCACCCTTGCATATAGCAGCTGACCCAGTGCCAGTGCATCAGTGGAGCTTGGACACTCCTGCCCCCAGCAGCTTGCAGAGCCCTGAGCTACCAGTGAGGCTCGGGCACCCATGTACACAGAAGCGTGTCCAGCCCCAGAGCTGGACTCTACCAGCAGAGCTCAGGAGGCCTTGCACACAGCAGCCTTTTCTTCCCAGGCCTACTGGTGAGGCTCATGAATGCTTGCCCTGGGGGCCCTGTGCCCAGCTCTGTGGAACTGGCAAGGCTCGGTCACCCTCGCACACAGCTGCTTGACCAGCCCTCGGACACCAGAGAGACTCAGGTACCCTCACACACAGCAGTGTAGCTATGCCTGGTGCAGTGGCAGGGCTCAGAGGCCCCGCACACAGCAGATTGCCCATCCCCAGAGTAACAGGCTCAGGAATCCTCACAGTCAGCAGCATCTTCAGTCTGGGGGTACTGGCAAAGCTTGGGAATCCTCACACGGAGCAGCACATATTTCCCAACTCTGGAAAATAGACAGGGACCGAGAACCAATGCACACAACAGCATGCCTAGCTCTGGCTTTCTGTCAAG
>NW_009241174.1:0-831 GCF_000690835.1 Fulmarus glacialis | reverse complement strand
ATCTCGCCAAGACTGATCTGTACCCATCATCTGAGGTGCCACCAGCACCCCCCCTAGTTATGTGGTTGAACTTCTTGCATGCTCCAGCAATGCATACTGCTTGATTTATATAGCCGACCATTCATCTCAGTGCATTAAATATACCTATGTACACTGATTACTATGCTGTAGCTGTAAGAACAATCCTCATATGTTTCCTTTTAATTCGTCACCTTAAGTTTTCTTTGGTTGATCCCACCCACCTGTTTTATCCGTATATTGGAGGGATACACCATTTTGTTTTAGGCTTGCAGTGTTGGAATGAGCTGTTTCCATGTTAAGTAATTCCTGCTAAACCCCTTAAGTCATGAGTCTACTGTGGCCTTCCTTACCTTTATATTGTTCTGTACAGGATCCATGCAGGTATCTATCTGAGCACCGGGCATCTTCTGAAAGAAAAGAAAATGCTTGTTTGGAAAATGTCTAATATGCAATTATGAGGAAAGCTGAGGCACAAAGTATATAGATTTAGCTAAACTGGGATAGAAAAACTAGTGGAAACTTCTTTGGCCAGAAACCTAATGTGGCTGTCTTGCTTCTAAAACAAACTCAGGACTGACTTCTCAAACACAGATAGCATTATGAGGAAAAACCTTAATCTATAAGATAAAGCTTTGCAAAGAGATTGTGTGGTGAGCCTCCTATAGCTGATTAGTCTAATCACTCAGCAGGTTTGGCTTATTAAATTAATAAATTGAAAATTAATTATTTAGCCATTACAATAAAGGTGGGAAAATCAGCCTTTACATTCGCAGATCAAAGTGTGAATCATCTCAGATGATTTTTTTTTTT
>NW_009241173.1:0-894 GCF_000690835.1 Fulmarus glacialis | reverse complement strand
TTTCACAGATATAAACAATAGTTATATTTTTTACTTCTATAGAAGAATAATTATAGTAGATTATTTTGATTGCACATGTCCAAAATGATGAGCCTTTCTATTACAATCTCTTGTAAAAGCTGCAGAGCCCACTACAAATCCAAATTTACCACTGTTCATGTTGCAATATAGACAGTTTCAGACAGCATATAATTTCCTATTTTTTAAAGACTACGTAAGTTTTTATCTACTTCAGCTTTTTAAAATGTTTAAACACATAAAACTTTAGCAAATATGCAATTTTGTAGTTCAGTGTTGCGTAAGTACAAACAGTTTTGGTCATGAGTTATTTTGGATCTTCTCTGACAAGAAGCACCTCAGTTCCTGTTATTTGATTTGTAATAACATTTAATTATTTGGTGAATGCAGTGTAGAAAGCTAGCATAGTAAATTATTCGAAAAACTTTTCTTCTGTACCATTTGGTACTAAAGGACTACATCCCAGAGTTCTGTGTTTTCACTTACATATGTTTGTGGATGACTGGGACCCACCTAGCATTGGTGTATTGTTTCATTTGAGAAAATACCTGCTTTTAAATGCCTTAGTGTAGAATTCAGGTATGACAGAAGGAATACTATCCTATTGTGTGAGCACTCCTCCAGTCCCACTATGTGCAATGGATCAGACAGCTTTTTCCCTGTTTTTCAAGTTCCACAGAGTTATCTGTCTTCCCTAAAATTGTTCTGTGCAGCTTCAGCATAAAATCCAAATGGTACTGATAGCAGCTTTCTGAGAGAAAAACAAGAGCACTTGTTTTACATGACATTAGTGCTCAACTGACACGACATGATTATGTTATGCATTCTATTACAAATTTATATATTGAACATTAAGTAGGAAGAGGGATTCGCAGT
>NW_009241172.1:0-889 GCF_000690835.1 Fulmarus glacialis | reverse complement strand
AGATGTGGCTGTTTAAAAATTTGTTTATTTTTAGTCTCCTGTCCTTTCCTCCTACTCCTCTGTCACTTTTGCCTTTAGAACTGATTGGCTTCATAAGTGAATGGCAATTGTTAACCCAGAAGAAACAAACAGGAAAGAAAAATACCTGGATTTTGTGAAAGAGAATATGGTGCAGTCTTTTGAAATGTATTTCTTCACTTCATCACTGACTTCCTCAAAATCTGCAATAAAGACAGGGCATGTGAATACTGATTTTTAAAGTTTACATCTGTACATGATGCATATTATTCAAAATGAAAACATATAAACTAATGTATATTATAATAACTTATCTCTCTTGTCCTTTAATATTTTATCTTTACAACTTTTTTTATCAGACCGGTAATACAGCAGTAGTTTCTTTTTTCTGAGATGTATGTCACGCATAGAAGAACTTCACAGCATACAGAAATACTAAATTAGGAACTACGCACCAAATCAGTGTCACATATTTAAGCAAATACCTGTGTTTGATAAATGGCCCATTGTATCCCTCTAAGTCTTTCTTACAGCGTTGCAGCTCACTTTCAAAAGTGTTAAATGCATACACATATTTTCAATCAGGATATTTTGAAAAACATTTATTTTAAAAATATTTTTATTGCAATATGCAACATACCTTTAAATTGTCACAGGAAAAAAGGATCGATAATATTTAAATGTACTTTGTTTATGTCAACTGTCCAATCATTTATTTTCTGACTTAAAATGAAGAGGGTTTTTTTTTATTAATTGCTTAGTATTGACTGATACAGGGTATGCTGTAAATCTACTTCTTCTACTGAACAAACTAGAAAATATCTGAAATAATTTATTTTAGGGGTGAAATATCAAAGGAGAGCAAGGGAAA
>NW_009241171.1:0-895 GCF_000690835.1 Fulmarus glacialis | reverse complement strand
TTGTGTTGTGTTGTGTTCTGCTTTATTTTATTTCCCGGGTTTAAGCTGTGCTGTCACTTCTGGTGTCCGTATAATAAACACCTGCCTGTTAGTCAGGCCTTTCTCTGTGTGTCAGTCTTATGGCCACCGGCTCAATTTAAATTCAAATAAAAGTAGCTAAAATCGGGCGTAATGAAGACCCTGCGGGGAGAGCCAGATTTGTCTCAAAGGACTTGGCTGTGCCTTGGGCTGAAGGCTTGTGGGTGCCTCAAGTTTTGTTTTCCTGAGCCCCGCGCAGCGGAGGATTCAGTGCTTTGGTTTTGTGGATCAAAGTGGTGGGGGAAAGCGCACGTGGGTAGTGGGAAGTGTTGGTGTAACTACACGGGATTCTGCAGGTGCTTTTTCTGCTTTATGCAGCTTGAATTGTAGACATTATTTCTTCACTTAGTAGTCAGATATGAAGGTTTATGGTTCTAGATCTTCTCAGTTACATACCTCTTCTTCTGATCTGTTTTCTGGGGTTTTTTTAATCCCCCAGGTTAATCTGGTGTGTAGCTACTGTCTACCTGTACTAGACTGGATCAAACTGTTTTGTCACTGAGGTTTCTGCAAGGAGTTTGTGGTTAACAGCAAGCGTGATTCTGCATCAGTTGGTTTATGGCAGTAAAATTGGTGCTTGGGCTAGGATAGGGAGCTCTGCAGGTGGGAGGGAAATGCTTCAGAGAGCAGTCAGGATCCCTCGATGGGCAGAGAATACATTTTCTTCTGAAACAAAAAGCATCTCTTATACTGAATGGATGCTTACAGTATTTCAAATAAAATAGTATGGCCTTTATTTTCTGTTAATGTATTTTCTGTCACTGTAGGATTACAGATAGTGCAAGCAGTAGATTATAGAATCATAGAATCATTAAGG
>NW_009241170.1:0-889 GCF_000690835.1 Fulmarus glacialis | reverse complement strand
AAAAAAAAAAAGCACCAATGATTTGGTATTTCTCCTGTATTTGTAGTATGTGCTTGGCCTGGGTTTTGGTTTTTTTCTCCTCTTCTTTTTTCAGATTTAGTGGTGAATGGATGACACATATAAATACAATACATAACACACAGTTACTGATGGAGGTGTGACTTGGTTACTGAGCATTGATATTTACAGTGGATGCTTTTCCCCACAGTACAGACTGCTCCCGTTACCGAGTCCCTGAGACAGTCTGCTCCACAGAGCAGGCGTGGAACAGCCTCATTTTGAGTCCTTAAAATACTGAGTTCATCAGTCAAGAATCAAGGTATACGGGAGTGTAAAATTGGACTTAACCAGATTTTTATGAAACTCAGGAGGGGAAGTTGAACCACATTGACCCTATTCCCAAAGCCACCTGTGAGGCAATCCTGAGGTCCCCAAAATGCAGTGCCCACAAAGTAAGTGCAGGAGCCACTCATTTCCTCTAGATTACAATGATCTCACAACCATGACTTGCCTATGGAGAACTGAAATCCCCGCAAAACTTGATGTATTTGTTTACCCCACTTGACCAGTATTTGTTGTGACCGATACACACTTAACAGAGTGTTTCAAAGTCTTATCTGTTCGTCAATCATATTATTCACTCCTCTTAATGCTTTTTCTGTGTCATGGATTTTACTGATCGAAACCACTGGTAAGACTTTATTTCAGGCAGATTTGTGGCATTTACATCACCTCATCTCCTGTGATTTGCTTGTTCCTGGTGCACAGTATCAGATTTTTAATAATGCTAAATGTAATACAAGTTAAAGCCTGGAAGTTCATTTGCTGTGATGCAAATTGATGCTTTATGAATCAAAACTAAAGACAGTGTTACAGATCTGTGTTCATA
>NW_009241169.1:0-883 GCF_000690835.1 Fulmarus glacialis | reverse complement strand
TGCAGTCTTGCTTTTGTGCAGTTGCTTGTCAGACTAGACAGCCTGCATCCTTTCTGATCTGCAAGGCTGTTATTATGCATCAAAGTGCGTGTTTGCTAAAGTTGAGGAGAGGAGGAAGTCTTCGACCTGCGCAAATGGGAAAAAGGAGTAACTCACGGCTTCATTTTGTTCTACTCGTGTTGGTTTTTTTCCAAAGGATGTCACTGTGGATGCATGAAAATCTTGGTATTGAAAGCTTGTGCATAAATTGGACATTTTGCTTCCACAGTTTCAAATGCATTTAAGCTTTCCTTGTAAGTTAACCAGGAGATTCTGGCACCTGCTAGCCACATTAACTGCCCTGGTGCCTTTCTGTCTCATTTACAGTGTATGTGAAAAAAATATTATGACTCTCTCAAGAGTACATTGATCAATTTCTAGAAGGTTTAAAGCTTATTTTCATGAAATGTCAGAAGTCTCCAGAAACGGCCTTTTGAATGTATCTTTCAAGTGGTCTCTTCCTCTACTTCTTTTTTTAATTAAATATTTCCATTAATTCCAGTTTGCCATGGTAAATGCTGCTCTTTGGTGGTGTTTCATTAGATAAAAAGAGTAGATGGCTGTTCAAGGCTCCTACCGACAAGACTTTGCCACTGAAATTAATGAGACCATGCATGCCAAGCCTTGGAGTTAATTGGCGCACTCTCTCTGATTTACGAAGCATTCATCTGGAAGTGCCTTAAAACATGCCAGCTAAGCCAGGTGACAATATAGTATATAGAAAAAAGTATGCCCTAAAAAGGGCAACAATTTAGCTCTCCCATTGCCTCACCTATTAGTACAGAACCAAACTGGACTATAGCTGAACTTTTCAGTTGTGTGCCCAAACGATGCTCCACATGCA
>NW_009241168.1:0-893 GCF_000690835.1 Fulmarus glacialis | reverse complement strand
AAAAAAAAAAAGAGTGATAAGTTTTAGAATTCCAGGACAAATAAAATTACTTTTTTCTGTCGTAACAGTGTGATCTAAAGTCTTAACTTTAACAGCAGTTGGTATCCCAAGTTCTGTGTTTGGTTCTGCCATAGGCAGTCACGACACCATTTGCTTTAGCAGACTTTACCGAGGAATTGTCTCACTAAAGCACTCTCGTTAGTTAATATACTTCTTCTTCTTCTGAAGAAGTGACGCCTTTTTCTCAATTTCTCTGAAGTCAGATAATATCAAAACAAGACCTGCAGTGATGATGGATGCATATGTAATATTTGTTTGACATCTCCTTGATGAAGGCTGTCAAAATACTTCATTTCTATGGACATAATCAAATGGCTGGATTCACTTGAGGTATACAGAAACCAAAGCCAAGCCTGTCCTCATCCTTCTCAAGGAATAGAAAACTTAATGTGCAAAACCGTAGTGCAATTGTATTCATAATACTTGGTTTTGCAGGTTATAGAAAGATCAAAGCACTGGATTTTTTGGTGCCTGCCAAAATTTTCAACACTTGCATTTGTTAATAGCTTGTTCATTTTAACTGCCTTGTATGTGAGGATACATCTGCTCGTATATAAACATACATTCTCAGATAAAGCTTGAGACAGGTCCTCTGGTGAGGAGTTGGTAGATTGCTCTGTTGGTCTCTGCCAATATAAATTTTAATAACATGTTTAATAGTATCTGGGTTTTATTTTGGGAGCAGTTTGAGTGTCTGTCATAGATCTGTTTTGGGAAATAAAGTAGAAGATTCCTGTCATGGTATTTATATCTGGAGAAGAGCTGAGTCTCCAGTATGAAGAGCGCAAAAGCAGTCCGCTCACTCTACCCGTTGATCCACTCTCGGGAGGGGG
>NW_009241167.1:0-891 GCF_000690835.1 Fulmarus glacialis | reverse complement strand
TGGGCCTTCTGTTCCCTTCAGCAGGGAGTCTCCTATGACAATGTCTTCAAGTCATACAGAATACCATTAATTATTTTATTTGCCTTTTCATTCATTCTTCTCTGCTTTTATGTACTTGCTGACAGCTGTACCTAGTGGCATGACACACAACTTTCCCTGGAGCAGAGCCCTTTCAGCACACGCATTATTGTGTTGCTCAGCTGGATGGAATCTATTGCTCTAGGTCAGCCCATCCACGTAGGCAGCCACTTAAAGGAGACTGATTCACTTCTACCCAGGATGTAGCAGGACCCTAAATTTGTGCTGGCAGCATTGTCAGTACTACGCAGAGAGAACTGTCCAGCAAAAAAGCGTGAAGATCACGATGCTCTCCTGCTACTCCTTACTTACTGTTAGCTACAGTAATTCAGTAATTGAAGAATATTGCTTTAGTTTCACATTCTGTTACTGCATTAGTCTAAATAAAATGTTGGGGTTTTGACAGTAGATGTTACAAGTCATCATTTGAAACACAGGCTATTCAGATATTGTTGGTAGTTTGGAGTTTTCTTTTGGCAATTAATATACTGAACTAAGCATGATTTACATAAAAGAGTATATACGAGGTGAGTTCTTTGTTAAGTTGATCTAAGAAATGCAGTCCTAGTACATATAAGCCATGTCACTGTTATGGGGAGGACACATTGGCTGTCCATCTGCTGTGCAAAATGGGGTCATACTTCTGGCAAGTCACAGTTTACTCAGTGCAAATGGTCTTCAGATAAGAGAGAATCCAGAGAGAATCAAAGTTTTGTCATATTTTTCTGTTGATGCGGTTTTATTGTGTTCAACTGGCTTTTCAATTCAAATGAGATAAGTACTTACTCACTTGTCTCTTACCTCCTGTTCAGC
>NW_009241166.1:0-892 GCF_000690835.1 Fulmarus glacialis | reverse complement strand
AAAAAAAAAAAAAGACCTCCATAATGTTGTATGTGAGGCACATCTACAGGAAAAAAACACGATGTGTGCTCCCCACTTATTTATATTTTTTAAAGGACTTGGCGGCTTCTTTGCTTGCTGAGAATAGTCCCACAGCAGATGTCTAATGGCACTTACTGAGGTCCTGGAGACCAAGTTGATAATAACTAAAAAGTGCAATTACAATAATTTTCTCAGAGTGCCACTGGGTAAAATCCTCCCCGTTACTGTGCACAGGCTTTTAAGCAATTTTCAATCTGTGCCTCATTACACAGTTAGCAACATGTTCTTTCTCACCCCCAGCCATTTGGAAGGATAAGCAGGAGTGGAAGGGCTTTTACCGCGGCACTATTTTCAGGGTTATTTTCCCATTTCATTGTGCTGATGAGGCTTTTCTCTCAACGACCACAGATTGCATCCTGTTTTGGTCCCGGTGAAGTGAAATCAAACTCAAGAAGGTAATTCAATTGCATGTCTAGCACATGAAAGCTGACAGTTTTCTCCTGCGTAGATTGTTCTATTTCTGAAAGTTCCCAGTTACCTTTTGGTCATACTTTGAAATTGCAGGGACTCCAGGGCAGAAACTGTCCGTTATTCTTTGTAACTTTGTTAAGTTGCAGTGTTTAACACAATGTGGTCCAAGGATGGATGAAATTAGGACATAATGCATTTCAGCAGCAGGTGAAATTCTACTGTTGGTAGAATATTCACTGCAAAGTCTCAGTGGTTCCTTCTGGGCATAATATTTGTCAATGAGTCCAAAACTCAGCTCTTTGAGACTGATTTTAATGGTAATGCATACATGACTGGGCAGTAAATTACGTATCCTCATCGATGATTGATTCAAAAGGGAAATTAGACTTTTAGATCATGA
>NW_009241165.1:0-889 GCF_000690835.1 Fulmarus glacialis | reverse complement strand
GGCATTTGGCCTTGTTGAACCTCATACTGAACCACAGACATTTAGTCCCACCCTTCTGCATTAACACTGCTCGATCCTCCCCGTTAGTGTTACCCATCATGGCAGTTTTCTTCCAAAATGTGTGTTTTGTGCCTGCAAACACGCAGAGCCAGACCTCTGGTTGCGCTGCTGACTTGTCTCTTGCAGGTCTGTGCTTTGCCAGTTTGCAGTGAATCCCAATTTCAGCACAGATGAAAACTCATAATAATAGCTCAGCAGCGTTAAAAAAAGAATAATAATCCCTGCCTCACTTCTTCTGCCCGTAAACCACACAGAATATGCAACTTGTTTTGATACGACAGTGAATCTGTGTGACAGTGCTAGTTATTGTGTCTGCATAGAAGAAAGCACTGATAGCCTTTACAGTGTGACCTGTGGCCGAGTGCTGTTCTCTCAGTCCTGGCCAAGTGTTTGTCACCTGTCCTCTTCCAGACCGTAGGTCAAGACACATTCCTGGTGTCCAGAAATTCTGCACTGTCATCCGTCACCCGCAGCTTCAGCCTCTTTGATTGATAAATTACCAGCGGTAAATTAACACGTGGCAGAGGATTCCATCGTAATTATTACTTGCAGCTCCTCAACATGCTGTTCCTCCTATGCAAATAGTTACTGCCAGGCCCTTCTAAAAACAGGCAGGAGGTGATAATAGACAGAGGCAAGAGAGTGTCACAGAGTCCATGTTACAGGCACACCAGCGTGCTGCTTTCTCAGCAAAACTAACTGCAGTTTCAGGGTCCTGTGACCTGTAACAGGAAAAAGAGGGTCATTTGTGCTCCGTGGTCACGGCAAGGGCAGGGGTGCTCCCTTCTCCTGGAGAAGCCGGCGGCTCACGGTTGAGACAGGTACACTC
>NW_009241164.1:0-883 GCF_000690835.1 Fulmarus glacialis | reverse complement strand
ATATATATACACACACACACACTCACACATCATATACATATCTCTAGGGAAATATATTAAAACAATCATCTTCATCAAAGCCCATCAAGCATAGAATGTAACAGTCATTTTGTATGACTGGGTAGACCATTTGCTTGCCTTGACTATATATTTCCAAACCCTAATATGCCTGCATTTCTCTTAAGCATTTGATTGATTTTTAACAAAATTGTCTTAAGCTTCTTTCTTTAATCTGCCTTGATCTACATGAACTCCCTTTACTTTCCTTAAAAATAGTTAAGTATATTAACTACAAAGACGATATTCAATTGCAGGTTATTGTATTGCTATAAAACATGACAGAAGAAATAGGAGGTCTCAGCTGCCTTACCTTCAGCCGAAAACAGACTAGTCCCAAGACAACCTCAGCGCAGATCTCAAATCTTTCATCCTGAAGGACCAAATGTTCAAATTGATGCGACAGCCTGACGTGCTGAGAAGAGGAAGATGGTATCTACATTGTATAAATTTGATTCATCAGGAGAAAAGATGTGCTGAATTGTTTCCATCCCTAAATTCTTTTTGCTGTTCCTTCCTCTGATATGTGATAATGTTCACATATCGCCATCTGTTTATGTTAACTTACATCCCGTTTATGACTTCCAGAAACCATATTGAGCCATTACTATCTTAGTAGCTCAGTCTATCTTAGGCAGTACTAGTCTGTTTCTTCATGAAACATTTCGGCACAGTTTTATAACTCTCATGATACCATATTAGTAGTAAATAATTGTAATAATTCTTCTTCAGGTTTTCTACCACTGTCCGTTTTGGCTGGGAATGGCTAAAGATGTTATTTTGTGTGCAGCTCCCCCAATGTTATTGTGGGGAAAGGGGGAGATGC
>NW_009241163.1:0-880 GCF_000690835.1 Fulmarus glacialis | reverse complement strand
TGGACACTGTGATCTCCAGTTAAAGTAACGGTCTTGCAGGAAACATTTTTCACTAACCCATCTGCAGCCATAAGAATCTTAGCAGAAGGTATTCATCTCTACAACTGATAAGTGTCATTGCGTGATACGCTGAGAATTATTAAGCCTTGCATATGTTGTTGTAACGTGAGATGAAACCTGAGGAGTGCCCGGATGGCATCCATGCTGTGCAGTCTGTAGCTCCTGTGCCTGCTCAGTCCAGTCTTACTTCCTTCTCTTTATAACATTGTTCATTTCACCTAATATTTTAATCTCCTTTTATCTCTTTGATTACCGAAGAATGTGCATGCTCTGTGTTAAGGGAAAAAAGCCAAGAGCTTGATTCCAAGTCTATTTCAAATTGTAGAATATCAATGAAGCAAAAGGCATGATGAAAGAAAAAGGAAAAATGGTAAAAATGGATAAGGAGAAGAAATAATATTTTGAGACCTCATTCTTTTGTCTTAGAAAAACTACATTTGCACAAGTGCAATGAATAATCCCCAACAGGGACTTTGCAACTGGTACTTAATTTGTTGTGTTGTCAGAGGTGTTACAGATACCAGAAATGATGCTTTAACAAGTTTAACCTCATTTCCTCTCCTTTTTAAATCCCACTTTCACTGACAGGCACATAGCAGTGCCCATCAGCAATGCTGGTAGTGCCCCAATTATTACTTTTTCCTCTCCAGGTATGAAACTGAGACCATACCATAAACAGAGTCTGGAGCAAGCTGTTTGGTCCTCAGCCACCTCCTTGGCTTTCTCGGCACGGGAGCCAGGAGGAAAGTGACTTTGCTGTTGGCGGCTCAGAGGAGCTCCCTGGGTTTGGCTGCCTTGCGAGGAGGAGGGGTTGCTTCCA
>NW_009241162.1:0-887 GCF_000690835.1 Fulmarus glacialis | reverse complement strand
CAAATAAGATGAAAATCTGTTGCTTTGGTTTGTTGTATTTTTTTTGTAATTAGCACAACTAAAACACAACCATATTCCCCCAGCTACAAAACAATACCCAGAAAAATATCTAGTTTTCTTTTCTTCTTACTTTGCCATTCTGTTGTTCTCCAAGTAAGGCCCAACACAACTCTAATGCCAGAAGAAAACCACTATGTATGATAAGAACAAAGCCTTTCCCAGCCTCCTTTTAAGCAGGTCTTGCCCAGCACTGAGGCTATATAAGGGGATAGGTACTATTATTTTTTCCAGGTGTGGGGTTTATACTTCTGACTGGGGATGCATAGGCTAGGAAAAGAACTTTCTTAGGTACTCTTAGAAGTTTGTGAGGTTGTAATATTATGGTTTGTTTCAATGGCTTTTATTTTTGAAGGCAGACAAGTTAATAAATGTTTTTTTCATGTATATTGAAAAAAAATGTTTTGTTAGCTTGCTTTCCTATATTATCATTTAATATTTTTGCTAGAATACTTAAAATTGATGTCTTAAAATATTTTTTTTTTTTATTAATGGTAGAATAAGTTTTGTTTGCTTACATAGTTTTATGTTAGGGATGAGGGATACTAATTAGCTAAACTGAGAATTCAACTTTTAGTGCTTTTCGGTGTGACTTAGTTTCCAAAGACAGTATTTTATTCCCCTGAAGGGCTAACAATTCTCACTTTCATGGGGAAACTTAGGCTGGAGAAAATTGTACAGTTAATGGGTTTTTTTCTTCCTGTAAATCCCACCCTGCTAACCTGTCATCTGATACTACTTGCACTAAATGTAGTCATGAGAAATACTAGTTTTAACAAGATTTAGTAGCAAGTGGGGTTGTCTCATTACTTGTTAAAAGTGTGCAAGAC
>NW_009241161.1:0-887 GCF_000690835.1 Fulmarus glacialis | reverse complement strand
GGAAAATTAAAATTAAGTTATCCAATATGTCATTCGTTCTCAAGCTGTGGTCTGAAACCGTGATGGTTTGCAAGAGAGAGCCTGTGGAGCACTGTTAAGCAGCAAAATTTACAAACAGGTTGATTAGAAGTGTGATAGTAGACATACACAGTGGCCCGTGAGTTCAAATTATGGTAGTTTGGATTTGGACTGACATGAGTTCAAATTATGGTAGTTTGGATTTGAACCAAACAAATTATCACCTATATCTGAACAAATCTCGCTTCCTTTATACCAGAATGCATCCCCCATACGTACATGATTGAGATGTCTAACAATACTCCAGAAAAATAAGCAGGCAGAGAATTTACTAGACACATCTTTTACAGCTAAAACGAAAATCTGCAGAAGGAAAAATAATCTCATACTTCAAATAAAGCACTTATGCACAACGCAGTTGAAAAGAGGTAACGGATTTAAAAGAGGTAAAGGATTTAACTAGCCCCAAGATGTTTAAAAACTTTGTACAAGGCAAAGAAAGAGAGGCCAATGTTAGAAGCAAGTAATTGCTGTACTGGGGCCAAAGACCTGCGTTGCCCGCCACTCTCACCGTGGCCACTGAGGCTATGCCTCTAACAGTGAATAAAAGTAGCCAGGACATGTTTTTTGGCCTTGTAGACAAATGGCACAGCACAACTTCTCTCAGAACAGCTAAATTCTCTGGACTTGGGTCTATTTAGTTTCCTAGAATAAATGTAGCCTAATAGATTGTTAAGGAAGGCATATAGTAAGTAGATCAAGTCATTTCCCCTCAATCATCTTTTCCAGTCCTGTCTATTTAATCTCTGCTTGTATAGAAATTATTCTGTAGCACAGTTCATATTTGTCACCCTTCTCTGCACTCTCTA
>NW_009241160.1:0-889 GCF_000690835.1 Fulmarus glacialis | reverse complement strand
CATCCCTTCCCTGCCCTGGGCTTCTCCCCAAAACCCACCCCTGGCCCCACGCTGGAGCGCAGACGGAGCTCCCATAGGGAAAGCCAAATCGTCTCCCGGGACTTAAACCGCAGCCGCCTGATGAGGTGTGGGTAAACATCCTGAGCAGAAACATCGGGGATGATTTTTGTTTTACCCTTCCTCTCTGTTTTTAGGAAGAGATTTGATGGGAGAAGGCGCTTGCCCTCTGTTTCTGGATGCCGTGGTTGCCGGCTTTCCAAGGATAACCACCAAAGGGCATCGCCAAAGCTTTGCGGCCGGCAGCCGCACGGTTTGCCTCGCTACCACCCTTACGAGGGGTAAATAAATTAAGTAGTCCCTTAAAAAAATAAACAGAATTGCAACAAATTCAACGCCACGCTTATTTTCAGCGCAGAAGACACCCACCACGTGAATGCTTAAAGCCCAGGGCAGAGGACGGGCGGCCACCAAAGCCCTTTGGGGCAGGGCCTCTTCAGCATCTCTTGCCCAAACCTCACCTCCGTCCACACAAAGGACCATGCCTTTGCATTTGCTGGGTCCAGCTATTTTTTTTTCTTCTGAATCTCATTCTGGACGGGACTTTAAGGCCAGCTCCAGGGAGGGGGCTGTGCTGCGGCACCAGTAATACCAGTTGTGCTGCTTGTGCGTGGATTATACTTAACCTGGGGCCTCAGGGGCAGTTCGGGTTACGCTCAGCGAGGCAAAGCCTGGCCTAAGAGGTAATCCCTGCCTTGAAGACCTTGTCATCTAAGCCACCACAGGAGCCAGAGCGCAATGGCGAGCAGGGAAGAGCAACGTGCCAGGCTGCAAAGTTGACATCAGCTCTACCATTAGGAGTGTTCAGCAAAGCCTTTGACTCTGTCTCCCA
>NW_009241159.1:0-879 GCF_000690835.1 Fulmarus glacialis | reverse complement strand
CCCTGAAAAGGTTTCTACAGATAAAATTATATTGGTGGTAGAGCAGTGGGTTCCACTTCACACTGAAATTTGCTGTCTTCATGATTGATTTATCCAGTGTTCGAAGCCTGTGGTGGTGATAAAGCCATATCTAAGAAAGCCATACCTAATATCACTGAGATAGACTCGTTCATTTAGTCTGGGAGTAGCGGATAGCAAAACATTTCTCTACAGACTGGGTCAACCTAGCAGCCCTTCTGCTGGACACCCTGACTGTGCCAGCCAGGTAGGAAGGGAGAGATTTGCCACTGATCTGTGTTCAAGAACCCCGTAACTTAAGCACTTAATAGTAAGGGCTGAAGTAGTGAACAAACACTGCATTTCTTGCTTGCAGAAAAATTATGCTAGATGTTTCTTTTTGCTTTGACACTTTATTAATTTCTTTCCAACATAGAGATTTGTATTTTCAGTGCAGTCCTTCTAAAGAGACTGACTCTGGAAGAGGAAGCAGGGACTTCTTTGGAGCCGGAGGTGTGTGACTCTGGATGAGAACTTGCACTGGGATCAAGAGCTTGTGAAAGAATCGGTACAAAGACAGTACTTCTCTAATTTCTCAATAGGATTTTGGTTCAGAGCTGGAATGGATCAAAACATATTACACACAAGTAATGTCCCTTTTTTTCTGTTTTACTTCAAAAGCTAATGCTGGGTGATTAACATACTCCTCACATCTTTCTATTTGATGCTTAAGGTACTTTGCTTGTGTTTAAATGCAGCGTTCATTCTCTTGTTACAGTATAATTTGAGCTACGGACAGTGAAACCTCTTGACACTTTGATTGCATGCAAATGTCAGGCAGTGAAATGTGACAGCCATCAGAGGCATTTTAGACAATTTCTC
>NW_009241158.1:0-876 GCF_000690835.1 Fulmarus glacialis | reverse complement strand
GGGACTTTCACAGAAGTCGGCTGCCTCCTTGGGTCGTTGCTTGAGATGCTACCACTACCCTCAAGAGGCTGCAAAAGGCCACAGTCCTACTGCTTGCTCTGCCTGTGCCAGCATGCCAGAAACCCAGCCATCACGTTGCTACTGAGAGACGGTCAGAACATGCACAAAGCGCTGGCGTGAGAAGGTCCCCCATCCAACAGCAACAGCTTTTCCCTGTCCCCACCTCCTTGTCAGCGGCAGAAGCAGCAAACTCACCATCCCAGAGCCTTCCCTCCCGCAAGTGTTATCTCTCTCACTCCCATGCTTGCAGACATTTTCCGCATTTGCTTTACAAGTGTGCCAAGTGTACCTCATTAACACCCATGCAGTACGGAGATGCCCAGTCCATATTTAAAGACTAAAGGAGAGAAACAGAGAAATTAAATTACTTGTTAAAAAACAAAAACAAAACCAAAACCATGAAACTCACATCAACACAGATGTAGAGGATTTCAAAGGCATCGTTGTAACACTACGCTCTTGACCACTGATCCACAACTACATTTCTTCCTGTGGTGACATACTGCTGGGTGCTTACTTTTTAGCTTACATTTTAGCTTGTTTGGCTACGTTAAGTAGCATCAGACTTTGCCTTCACCCAGGCCACTGCCATGAAGAACAGGCTGCCCGACAGCCAACCATGGCCAGCCACGCATTGCTTGCAGCGAGAAGGACATACAGGCCGCAACGCACGTCTTCACAGGAGCAGCACGCCATGTTGTCCTTGGACGTGCGGCAGTCTTGCAATCACTGCATCAAGCTGTTGGGACGTGGCGGGCCCTGGCCGAGGATCTGTTGCCCCTTGGGGCTGTGCACCAAGTGAAAGCAGACTGAACC
>NW_009241157.1:0-885 GCF_000690835.1 Fulmarus glacialis | reverse complement strand
GAGCTGGATCTGTCGAATGAGCACTGCTATGTTTTTTAACCTTTCTTCTTCCTTCTTTAATGTTCTTCCTGTTGATACAGTTTTGTTGTCTGTATTACAGGGACAGTGAAGGTGTCAACTGAGATCACTACCCTAATATACAAGGTGTTGTGCAGAAGAGGAACGTTGCTAGAAATCACATCCTAGCTAAAAAAAGGTGAGCAAAAGACAGAAATCTTGGCCCTGCTCACAGTCTGGCAGGGTCACCACCAAGATCAAGTGCCATTAAACTCACTAACTTTTACAGAGAAACTTGACATAGTCAAAGGCCAGCCTCTGAGACCCATGGGAACCCACATCCTGGGTATGCACGTGTCAGCATCCTGTGGGTACAGCCACACAAGCAACCTGCACATGGTTGGGGTTGGGAGTATTTTGGGTTCCTCATGGTCAGTATGGCTTTCTGTCGCTTGTAAGGCACACTAGCAATGTAGATCTTCACTTTATGTATGAGCAAAACCACTCAGGCTTTCCACCCACTCTGTTATACCACCAGGCTTCCTTAGAAGGAGGACACATTACCCTCAGAGCAAGAGAAAACATAAATTGGAGTGAAAGCATGCCAAAGAAAGCTGTGGGTGAAGAGGGAGTGAAGAGAGGAAGGAGATAAATTGAGCTGGTCGGCAGCTAGGGTTTGGAAAGGCAGAAGGTACATTATCTCCAGTATTTTTTCCATTTGCAACACTGAATAGTCTGTCATGTTAATCAGCATCACCTTCGCAGTGGCCAGCTGGGCATCAGCAAAAAATGAATGGCTAGAGCAGCACTGAGGGGGATTTAATCAAACAGTCTCTGAAGCATAGTAACAAATTAATTTGTTACACACACAAAATGTAAAACCGTAGA
>NW_009241156.1:0-885 GCF_000690835.1 Fulmarus glacialis | reverse complement strand
TTCCAGGCACTTTTGCTGTTGTTGCACACATCCGTTTTCCTGGCACAAAAAGGCCCGTCAGCATCTGATGGAACCATTAGTGAGTCCTCGTTTCAACCAGTTCTCAGAGATGTCCTGAATCTGAAATGGAGCTGAGCTCATCCTGAGACACGCACAGTGCAACAGGGGCAGCTGTATGTGCCTGGTCACTACAGGAACATCAGCTGGATGCTTAGGACAGCTCTGTCAGGGGCTGGCACCTGACTATTAGTCGAGAAAAATCTAGATCTAAGGCATGGGCTAGAAAATCTCCAAGCTACCAAAATGTGAAGTTTTGGAAGTGGTTTCTCATATTGTTATGTAATGTATCGGTGTAGTCAACTCGTCATCCCTATTTACAGCATCTAGCGGCATGCCAGTATTCGTGGCTTCAGCGATGTCTCATTCTAGTGACTGCTGAGAGTTGCTGAGGGTTTTAGGCCCAAAGTTGAAACTGGCCTCCCTGTTCAAGGGTGCTAAGTGCATCCTGGCTTGGGGTCACAACTGCAGGTACAGGTGGGGACACTGGATTTTCAAGCCACATGTTTCTGGCACCCTCCCACGGGGTCACACAACTGAGAACAGTGCTGGAGACTCTCCTACCAGTATTTCCTCCAACTGTGTGACTCTGCAAGTCCTTTGACTTCAGTGCTGTCAGTGTTGGCTCAGAACTGGAACCAGCAGAGCCTTTAACCACCTGGCAAACTCAAGATGATTTCAAAACGGCTTACAGCTGAGGGACCAAGTCCATTTGCAGGACTCCTCGCAGCTGCCAGGCTGCTGTTCTTCCCCGCTGTGAGCACCTATGCACGTTTGCTGCCAGGAGCTGGGTGAGAACAAGTCTGTGGTGGGTTGACCCTGGCTGGA
>NW_009241155.1:0-879 GCF_000690835.1 Fulmarus glacialis | reverse complement strand
AAAAAAAATCTATATCAAGATCACAAATGTGTAGTGAAAACAAGATCCTCCTTCGTTCTTTCTCATAATATGTGAACTTGATGATATTAAATAGAATAAATGTGGATCCAATAAAAGGAAATACTACTTTTATTCAGTGTCTGGTAAGTCTGTTTAATTCATTGTCAAGGAAGGTTACCAAGATTAATACTATAGCTGGATAGTTTTAAAGGGCTGAATAATTTTATGACCAATAACACTTCTAACTCCTTAAGCTATATGAAATCTCATGCTTCAAAAAGTACGTTGATAGCAAACCACTCTTCACCACTCTTTTCTTCCACTACATCAATGGCTAGATTTTGGCTTCAAGGTGCTTTCTCCAGTAAAGCACTAACCAAAGACAGGATTACAGGATGAATTGCTGAAAGCAACTTGGTAGTTCCATAGTTCCTGTATATTGCATGCACAAGAGTTTAGTTCAAGAGACTATGAATTCCGTCCTACATATAATAGTAACAGAAGGATAAAACGTCTTTTTTTTTTTAAATTCAGACATTTAAACATTATTCGTTTCAGCTTCAGTGTTGTATCAAGGTCTGTAAAGGGTCCAAGTAAGCTTCTCACCTGTAAAATATATGCAGTCCTCTTTTGGACTACAATGGCAATTTCATCTTGCCCCAAGACTTCCACTTCTCCAAGACATGATTTGTAGCCTTATTTGACATGAAATAAAAATGGAAGTCTTTTGTAGTGCTTCTCACACATCCACTTGCAGATGAATTCAGGAAGAGAAATGCACTTTACCAGGCTTCTCATTTTTATCAACTTCCAAAAAGTTTCTGTTCATCTTAAGACTCCTACTTCAGTCAATCTGTGCTGGTTTTGGCTGGGATAGAG
>NW_009241154.1:0-880 GCF_000690835.1 Fulmarus glacialis | reverse complement strand
GTCTTTAGATTGGAGTAATAAGGGAAGGCAATGTTTATACATTACTTTACCCTAAACTTCACACTACATGCCCACTACATGCTGTGGCAAGAGTGAGGGGAGAAAAAAACCCAGCTAAAACTCCTGGTTTTGTCTCTCAGACAAGCTGTACTTTTCTGGTGTAAAATAGTGTCTTCAGTACTTTAGATTTGTTGCCTTCCTCCAGCACAAACTTTCACACATATCTAAAATGAATGTTGATTACAAAGATTTACATGCCACAGCCTATGTAAAATATTGTTCCTTCCAGAACTGGTTGTGTGCTCAGTAGGGTTAAATTCAGCAGCACAAAGCCTGTCTTAGATCACAGTTGAGTGTTCTTTGAGCACCAAACAGGGGCTGTATCCTTTATATAGCCTTTTGCAAAGGTGACTTTTTCACATGAGCCCCTGTTCTGCTGTGACCTTTTAGGCTTTTGAACAGTCTGTCCTCTTCTTTCCAAGTTACATGAGAGAATAGTCTGCCTGCATTCTCCAGGAGAAATAACTGTTTTGTTAGTAACCACAACTAACTTACTCAGATGCTACATTTAGCTCGTACACTGAAAGTGTCAGATTGTTGTCATAGGCTGCTTATCAGAAACGGTTCGGTGGTCTCTTGGATTCCCTCCAGAAAAAGAGAGAATGGTCTCCAAGAAAACAAAATTGTAAACAAAGTTCCTGAGACCCTAGAGTGACAACACTGTATATTTTTATTTAGTGTGGGTACCTATAGGATTCTCTTGTAGAGGACACATCCATGACTTTCTCGCAGAAGGAGATAATGCAAAAGGATTTGGAATACAGGATATAAAAGCAGACAGCAAAGGTATAATGGGTCTTAAAGTAGATAAATCTGGGAA
>NW_009241153.1:0-882 GCF_000690835.1 Fulmarus glacialis | reverse complement strand
CTTACGAGGTTCTGTATTGCAAAACAGTGAATTATTCTGGATGGATATTTACACTTCAAAGCCTGTTTTTATAAAGATCCATCTGATAAGAAATTAGAGTATTCTGAAAACAGCATAAAAATCAGATATTTATTACATGGTATTCCCCTGTGCGAGCATCTGCCCTTCCTTATAAGATAACTCTGCATTGTTTTCTGTGTAGCTGCTGGCTTCCTTTTTCTACTTTCCTCTGGTTAGTTACAACTTCAGGAAGTTTCACCGTTAGGCTGGCAGAAAGTAAATCCAGAAAGCATTGAGCCCTTATTCGAAAACGGAGAAGACCCAACAGAAAAAGATTAAAGGAAAGACATGAGATGTTGTATTTTACATGGTATTTATTATCTGCAGTGTATTGTAAACTCCTCGGGGCAGATACTCCTTAGGCATTCTGTGTCTAGTGAGCTTGGCTGGTGCTTGCTCAACCGCTCCAAGACGTAGACTGTGAAAAAAATTAAGAAACAATTTTACGTGGTGCTGGTGATCAATACATCTACCTACTGCACCTTTCTGTGGGTGCCCTGTGGAATTCCTTCGGTATTTCTGAAACCTCAGAAATCAGTTCGTGTTCCGAGTTAAAAGTCTGCTGCTACTATAACCTTTTCTCCCAAAGAGCGCG
The DNA here is from genome assembly GCF_000690835.1 of Fulmarus glacialis. Classification (NCBI taxonomy): domain Eukaryota; kingdom Metazoa; phylum Chordata; class Aves; order Procellariiformes; family Procellariidae; genus Fulmarus; species Fulmarus glacialis. The sequence goes on along the minus strand of NW_009241153.1, from coordinate 227 downwards.
TATTGGTTTGGGTGGAAGGTCCCCTCAGCCTCGTAGGTGTGTTTCTTCCCCACGGCTCTAAAACCTTCGCACGCAGCAGAAACCCCTCTACCGCCGGACTACAGCCCCCTCCGTTCCCGGGGTGTGGGGCGAGGAGGGGCAGAGGGGCTGCCGCCGGGCGGGGTGCCCCCGGGCGGACCGCGGTTCCCCCTCACCCGCCTTCCTCTGCCCCCACAGCTTCCCTGGCC
>NW_009241152.1:0-881 GCF_000690835.1 Fulmarus glacialis | reverse complement strand
GGGCTGTGGGCAGGGTGGGGGGAGCCCTGGGAGCCCCAAGTTAATTTCATTTAATTTCAGTTTTCTTTCTGGAGGAGAAAGAAGAAAACGCTAAAAGGCATGATTCACTATTTAACATTATGAAGAAAAATGAATGATTTTGATCTGTTCCTCCCCTTATTTCCAGCACTATCTTTTTTCCTCCATGTATCTCCACCACCACCAGGTTTGAAGGCTATGTGTTCCCAAACCTTTTCTCATACTGTCTCAGCCCCTTCACTCTCAGAGACTGGGACTCTCAGAGACAGAGACTCCCCTGCTGCAGCATGATCTCTTTGCCCCGTGGTACATCACTGTCTCCTGCTCATTCCTGGATGCTTTCTGAGCTTCCAAGTGAAAAAAGCACAACCTAAGCACTGTATAGTGTGTGCTAATAATTTTCTATGGTGGTGACTGCAAAACAGAGTGTTTTACTGCACAGAATTACTGAGATAGCTGTTCTCACTTGGTATCATGTATTGATTGTATTAAGAAGAGTTTTGCCTTAGTATATCTGGTAACAGTTCTTTAATTGTGAGCAGTTAGATGTAAACTAATTTTTTGATTATTATTTTTCTTTTAGTTTTTAATGGATGTGTTTGGCTTCCTGATACCTATTCTACACTGCTTTCTGAATTTGTGCTTTATAATGTGTGATACTAAAAGCAAATAAAAAAGATATTAATATTTTTTTATTGTGTTAAGAGTGGGCACTTGATCATTTTTTGGCTCTGAGCATCTCAGTTAATGTCTTTCCTTAAATGTTCAGTCCTTCACTGCATGGATGCACTAGTGCACTGGGTATGCTTTTTATTTGTGTCTCTCATAGGAATGATAGAATCATAGAATCATAAAATCATTAA
>NW_009241151.1:0-875 GCF_000690835.1 Fulmarus glacialis | reverse complement strand
TTAAAAGAAAAAAAAAAAGAAAAAAGAAAGCAAGCTTGATATTAACTTAAGCAGAATTTTGGAGCAGAACAGAAAGGTTTTTTGCATCCCGTCTGCTTACAGGAGTACATTTGCTGGTGCCAGAGTGAGACCTGGCTTTGGTTACTGATAGGAACCGTCCCCTCATGCTAGATTAAGCAGTTGACTACGTGCCCAAAAAGCCTGGAGTTATTTGGATGAGTAGATAGAGTCATGCAGCGATGATTGAATTTGAATTTGTTATGAGAGGAAGTATTCAGCCACTCACTGCAAGTCCTGAGCAGAAATAACCTAAGCTTATAAATACAGGGTACACCATGCAGATGGCTGCTGCAGTAACGTGCAGAAACTTCTAGGCTCACATTTCCACGTACAGTTCTCTGGATTAAAGACTCTTAACTTAGGCAACAGGATTCAAATCAGTCTCTATGGCCTTTTGAAAGGAGCACTCAGGAGACATTTTTCTTGTCGGGGAGCTTCCCACGGCATGTGACCCTTTAGTTAAGTTTCAGATCCATAATCTTTGTCAGGTCTATAGGCGTGAGCTGGAATTCCCTCCCTCCCCAAGCAACAGATTTGTTTTAGGACTGCTAGAGGAAGTTTGAGGTCCGACAGAAGCCAGTGTTGTGCAAGATGCTGGTGCAGGTCATCGAGCAGCGGTGGGATTTTGCTGTGTGTCTGTAGCAATCAGGCTTCTCTCAGAGAAAATAGGAAGCGGGTCAGTGGTGCTCTGCCCATGGAACTCGTGTATGGGCTGCCACTGCATTGCACCGCTCCCGGTGCGGTGCAGAACTGCGGTGTGTGGTACAGCAGTGCTCTCTGGAAAAAGTCATCCTGACTGGGACGGGGCTACTGTA
>NW_009241150.1:0-869 GCF_000690835.1 Fulmarus glacialis | reverse complement strand
TATTGTAAAAGGCTGCATGAAGTCACAGTTAAGAAGCAAGAGATGGAAAGCACTCCTGTTCCAGTCAGACATGCCACCATCAATCCCCTGCCTCCCCCAAGAACAACCTCAGGTAACCCCAGGTAGAGTCCCTTTAGGTTGGAGCGTGGCAAGTCTTGCGTGCAAGGCTCCTCTAGCTGTGCCCGGGAAAAGCAAGAAGTTGCATAAACAGCAAAGAAGACAAACTCCTCCTCTGAGAGCATGCTTCATGCATCTGCTAAAGGTTTACAAGATCTAATGCAGACCAGATTCCTCCACAGCATCACAAGAAAGCAGGAGGAGCAATGCTTTTTTGCCCCTGTGTAGGCTAACTAGCAGACTCCTCAAGCTGTTCCCAGAATTGTTCGTCTCCCAGGTTTTGACTTAATTACAACGGGACACGCACACACAAAGCAAGTCCTTCAAAAAGGAGTGAATCATTACTGATCCGGCCGTTTTAATTTTTTTAAAATCTCTTTTACAAGCTTCTGAAGTCTTGCAGCCCTAAAAGAATGAAAAGAAGTTGTCTTCAAGCCGTTTTCCATCTGAAAACAAAACCCAAGTGTACATGGCACAGCCCGGTGAATAACGCGCTACCTGTGACTGAGGCAACCTGGCTTCCATTCGTGGGTCAGGTGCTGGCTTGCTGAATGAGGTTGGGCCAGTGCCTTCACTTCTCGGTCCCATGTTTCCCATCTCACCTACCAAGCGGGTTTACTGACTTTCCTTTCCCTTTAGCACGACTCTATCGCTCTTGCCTTCTTTTCAAGGCTGCCTCTACCCTTGACTTTCACGTAGCATCTCTGCTACTGTATGCTGCTGTGTTGGTCTCAAGTGGCTTTAGTTATAGC
>NW_009241149.1:0-878 GCF_000690835.1 Fulmarus glacialis | reverse complement strand
ATTGGTACCTGCATCTCTCTGTTGAGTCTACTTGGCATCTGTCTAAGGCAGACTAGATCATGCCATCTACAAAAGGCCACAGAAAGTCCTGCACAAGATGAGGCAGTATTGAATCCTACCAATGTACATTGGCAATGTACAATGGCAGATGTACAGAGCAGGATAATACAAGAACTATTTTTCTTTATTATTCAGCAAAAAGGATTTTACAGTAGCTGTAGGTCTGTCTTTGCAGGAGGAAGTATGAGTTCAAGTAAGTATCATGTTGAAGCTGACTATGACTCTGCCAAGAAACAGATCAGTTAGACATGCAGTTCATGGCAGGACAATGCACATTTTGGATCTCTTCTCTCCCGATCTTCACAAGCTTATAATACTCCAGCTGATGTGAAATAATTATAGTAAGGATGGTTTTATGATTAAGGCGTTGGAATAGAGCTGGAGCTACCCAAGTTTGACTCATGGTTTTGCCAGTCTTCCTGTGTGACATTTAAAATAGGATTTCCCTGCTTAAACATAGGTTCCTAGAGCACCTCAGCTGAATGGTGTTAAATGTATGTGGCCTCTAGATGCTGCTCTGAGAGCAGAGGTTTCCCATAGGTCCTGTATCATATCTGCCAGATGTTTTAGACGCATGAAGGGACTTAAAATTGCTCTAGGTGCCTATGTTTGGGCAACTGAGTCTTGTCCCTGTCTCATTTTTTCACATGTTGAATGGGGACAATAGTACTTCTCTGTCTATTGAAATGATATGCTGTTGGGGCAGGGACTGTCTTTTCTGTGCATTTGTTCAGCAGCTACAACAGTGAAGTCCACGGATAATTACCTTTACACTTACACAAATATTTTTTACTGATTCTGCAGTAATATAAATATAA
>NW_009241148.1:0-879 GCF_000690835.1 Fulmarus glacialis | reverse complement strand
AAGCTGATGTCTGGCCAATTTAGACTGGAAACAAATGGCAGATGTTTGAGTGGTGGTGTTAGGGGGGTTTTTATTTCTTGAAGTCCTGCTGCATAAAGTTCACCGCTTACCTTAACGGTAGCTAATTGCTGAAACAGGTGGGTTTTCTCCAGTACATGGGGTGTTTAAACTAGCAAAATTGTTGCCTAGGCTCAAGGGGAAGTTTATGAGCATAGTGCTGGTCCCACAGTTCCTGGTATATGTGCAGGAGTCTTGATGGGATGTCTTCGGTGGTCCCAGTGCAGGAGAGGTCCCGCTAGCCATTTGCATCATGTCACAAGCTGTAGTCTGTTCCAGTGCCGCGTGATGGAAGCGAGCACTAAATCTGAGAAAGCTTGTATATTGTATTTGCTGATGCAGACTGTCCCAATAAGCCTTTCTTTGTATCTGTGGCTGGGAAGCTAAAGCTGGCTTTGAGATTCAGAAAGGCATTGGAGAGACATGATGATATTCTTAAAAGTGAAGGGTGCAGGCTGATTCCTTTTGTGTGCATTGTTAAAGCAATGAATTTCTAGATATCATTATATCAGAAGGGGTAAGGCTTTGCACAAGTGCTCATCTTTTTGTGGGTGGTGAGGGCCCCTTGGGGACCTGTCTCTTTGTGGGTGGTAAAGCTCACTTAGCCATAAAAGTATTTTCCCACAGCATGCTGCCTCCTTTTTAAAGGAGGGAAAAAATAATAAAAAAATTACCCACGCTCCAGAGCGCAGAGGGGAGGCAGGGACCCGTGCGATCTGCTGTGCGGAGGGGTAGGAATTCTCAGTGGCCTGCATCTTTGGCTGTCATCTTTGAAGAGAATAGTCATGATTTTTGCTTACATGTTTTACATGGTGGGGGGGG
>NW_009241147.1:0-877 GCF_000690835.1 Fulmarus glacialis | reverse complement strand
TTTGGAAGTCTTTGTCACAGGATGCTCTGGAAACCAAAAATATAAATAGCTTCAAAAAGGTTACAAAAATAAAAGATCCATAGGCCCACCTCAGGAAATCATGGAGCCCCCAGTGATGGAGGTGGGAAAGTGTAGCAGGGGAAAGGTAATTCTGCACTTGTGTGGCTTCTTGAATGCTTTCCCTGTTCAGCCATCATGGACCGTCCAACGTTGGAAACAGACTACTAAGCTTTGATGTCACTGAATTAATCTGTTCTAATGCTTTTATCATGCACTATTCTTTGATGTGGATAACATTCTGGAATGCTAGAATAATACTCTTCCACTTGTGAATTCTAGTGGTACTGACACCCAGGAGCTGTTGCTTTTGCAAGACTTCTGGCTTTGTTTCTTTCCTAAGTGATTTGATGCCACTTACATACTTAGTTGCTGACACCAACACAGAGATGCTGTTGGGTCTTTCCTCACCTGAGTTTTTGCAAGAAGTCAGCAGACCCTGACAAGTTCTCCTGGGGAACAGCAGGGGATTAGGTGAGTATGTACTTACCAGAACTTACTTGCTTCTTTAGGCATGCAGGCACTACGTAAAAGGTTGCTACCTACTTGTCCACGAGATGCTTGGAAGTTAGTGTGGCCCACTTCTGTTACTCACCCTCCCGGGAAACGTGTAGCTTCTGGTCACAAGAGCTCTATGTGTGTCTTCCTTTCCTCTGTATGGTGTGTGAGGGGAGACTGGAGAGTAGGGGGGATCAGAAAGTAAAGATGGCTCTCTTTTACCATTCTTTTTATTTTTATAACAATATATTAAGATGATACACTGGCAAGCAACAGCTAAATTTCAAGCGTGGCACTGAAGTACCGTGATGTCAAAAGAAGA
>NW_009241146.1:0-877 GCF_000690835.1 Fulmarus glacialis | reverse complement strand
TCATTCAGCAAATACAATCAAATTGAAGAGACTCATTAAAACAACTGACAGGAACTGCCATAGTCATTGTCCCTCTTGTATCATCACATGCAGAAGGTGAAAGACAAGCAGTTTTGCTGACTGTAGCCCTATCTCCTATAACGATGTTCACTTCAAACATGCAGAACGAGCCTTTAGTTTGGTTTTTCTGTATCTTGCCCAGAGAATGCTTGTTTAAGTAGTCCGTTACAGGGCATGCCTAAAAGGTGTCCCAAATAACCCTCCTACACACATTTTTTTCCATAGTGGTAGACAGCATAAAATCATCATGGATAAAACTGACTCTGTTATTGCTTTTCATGTGCCATGTCTTACCTTCAGAGGAAAAACGGATTCTTTCTCCAGCTTGGCAACTCTCTTCGATTCAAACGGGCCAAACTGGGTACGTTTCACCAGCTGAGTCAGAGCAAATACTCCTTCAGTCCCATCTTCCAATTGTCTTATCTCCAAATTAGAAGGCAGAGATGATCTAAGAATTGAAGAGAGAATTGAGAAAAACACAATTACACATGGGACAAAACTGCAAGAATCCACGGCAGAAAGAAATCAGCATTTATTTCTCCAATCTCCAGTGACAGAAAACTTTTCTTCTGATTTCTACAAGGATTTATAAATAAGCAGAGGAGAACAACTACCAGCAGCGGAGGAGGGCTGAGTCAGTGTTTACTTGAGAGAGCTGAACCCATGTAAGTCCAGGGACCTGACAGGCTGCACTTGAGGGTGCTGACAGAGCAGTCCAATACCATAGTGACACTACTCTCCATCATCTTGGAAAAATCATGGGCACCAGGGGAGGTGTCTGATGACTTGAGAAAGACAAATGTTGCACCCATCTTCA
>NW_009241145.1:0-870 GCF_000690835.1 Fulmarus glacialis | reverse complement strand
ATTGCTGGCTTTGAGATCTTTGATGTAAGGAACAGGGATTTCACAACAGCTTCATGGAAGGGACAATGGTGTTAAGAAAATTCTAAGACTTCTTTCACAAAGAGTCAGAGTTTTTGTAAAAAATACAATGATCAAGAGATCTCACTATGAAAAAGATTGGCCTTTTCAACTGCTAGATCTTAACGGGAAAGAAACTAATACCACAGCATGCAAGAATATTAAGCTTAGTTAAAACAAGAGAGAAAAGGAGGAAATCTGTGACAAAGTTATATGGGCCAAAGGTGTGGAAAATATTGAAAGATATTAGAAATGTTCGTGCTGTTGTTGGAAATTATTGAAAGAGACTAGGAAATGTGCATGCTGTTGGTGAAAGAACCCCAAAAGCTTCCATACCAGCACATGGAAATATCTAAAGCCACTCTCTTAAGAACAGAAAAATATTTGAGTAGCAAATTAAGGCAGTCTTCATGATTGGGGTGTTGGGAGATGCAGAGTCTAGTAATAAATTTGTTCTGATAAGAGAAAGTCTGCTGAAGTTATTTCCTAAATTTGCTTTAGAATTAAGGGATTCCAAAGGGATAAGGGATAATTATCATAATTAAAGTATCCGTATTATATGGAGTGATAACAAACAAACAAACAAATCTCTACATTACAATGAATTAGAAGTCTTTTCTCTCTTTGGAATGCAAGTACATTCCCACTAAAGGATTTCTGGGAAAAGGGATAGGGAAGAGGCCTTGTATTTTTCTGAAGAGACACATGAAGGATCAGAACTACACAGGGAAAAGCCTTGTGGTGATGGCAGAACCTTGAAAGCATTGCATCTTTTTTTACATTTGGCAGTTCAACAGCTTTGAGCAGCTGTGC
>NW_009241144.1:0-856 GCF_000690835.1 Fulmarus glacialis | reverse complement strand
AACCTTAATGATTCTATGATTCTATGGGTAGCTAACGCAAATCTCTTGTCAAAATCCTAAGACAACACAGAGTAGGAGCAAGTCTCTAACCTACTGCGAAGCATGACCATGAATTGTATGAGTAAGCAGTAAGTTTCTCACTTGATCTTTGCACAAGTAATATGTAGCTTTGCAAAAGAACAGAAAAAAAACCCAATCAAATTCTGTGTTTTCAGATACACAAACAAAAAAGACCTATGCCAAGCAAAATGACACAGGCAACACTGGTTCAGAGCCTGACTTTCCAAGCATCAAAACTTTTCTTATATTTCCCTTCAGTTATGATTTGTGATAATATTTTAATCACATATAAATTAGTCTAGCTAAGAAAGTCAGTCGTTATCAAATAGCCTAATAAATATGTCCCTCCACACTCCTTGCAACTTCAGGAGATTGCTTGCTGCTTTCAGTGGATTCTTGGTGCAGAGAAGTGTGAAGGAACAGCGATTTGACTAAAATCAGATGACCTCTCCCTACAATTTATTTCACTAAAACTATCAATATATAAAAGAGTTCAAGCTAGACAGAAACATTTTCACAGAACTACAACTGTTCAGAATCACTTCTGAGTTGAAAACACAGACCCACTTCAGCAGGCATCTGCAGTGTGCGGGGTACCTTCCACCATGTCCCTAGTTTCCAATCCGCCAAGCAAATGCTGGTTTTGCTTGAAGCAAAAAGAAACAGAAGTTCCCCGCGTCCCCAGGCAGGCCGCCGCACAGCCCGGCGCTGCCTGGCTTCGCTCCCATCACTACCAGCGCTGCATCCGCCTTCCCACCCGCAAGCTCCCGGCCGCTCCGCGCAGGGCCGCGGCACG
>NW_009241143.1:0-877 GCF_000690835.1 Fulmarus glacialis | reverse complement strand
TTCACCCTCCCTTAGAATGAGGCAGAAGAAATGTGTTGCATTTCTCTGAGATCTCCCCACGGTCAGAGCACTTCTTCCCATCCAGTGCCTCCTCCCTGCAAAGCACAAGGATGAAAACAAGGCCCTTCACTCAAGGGACAGCTTCACACCTCCTCAGTGCAACGAGAAATCTCTGCTGGGCGGTCGGCATCACCAGGAGGTCACCGTCCTCCTGAGACAGTGCCAAAGGTGTCCTGCAGAGCAGGGAGGAGATGGGCAGTGCCAGCAGCTGACTTAGTCAAAAACACCCTGGAGCGTCATGAAAAAGCCACCAGAGCATGAATGGCCCCAAGGCAGCAGCATGCCTGCGACAGATCCAGCGTCCTCACTCCCGTCCCCCTGTTATCGCTCGGGGTCCGGGTCCCATCTCAGCTGAGGTGACAGTCCCTGCACCCCGCGCTCACTGTCCTCCCTCCTGCCCCCAGCCCAGGCTTGCCAGGGGTGGTGACCCTCAACAAGGCACCGCGCAGCCGGGGAAGCTCGGGGGGGGCATTGAGCATCTATTTTAGACAAGACCCTAAATCTGGGACCAGAGTCCTGTTTTAAATGTATAAGTCCTTTATTAGCTCTGGCATTTATCTAGTGTTAATAATAAATTGATGGTGTTTCCTATTAGCCTTATATAAATATATCTTCGGTTAAGAAACACTGTGGCCATATACCCAGAGAGTTTGTTTCTATCTGCCTAGAGTTATCACCCCATAAAGGAGAAGCTGCTCCACACGATCATCTAATTGATATATTTTGCTTGATTCCCAATAAGCTATAAAAAGGTATGTTCATTGTGGGGAAAACTACAGTTTTTATCATCTTCTGCCTCATTCTAAGGGAGGGTGAA
>NW_009241142.1:0-876 GCF_000690835.1 Fulmarus glacialis | reverse complement strand
CCTATCCCAGCTGAAACCAGGACACATTACATGATGAATTTTCAAGGAATACCTTTACCTTTCCTACTCTCAGGAGAAGCTAAAAAACCATCCCAGACGTTCCCACCTGGGATTTGATTACAAAAACAAAACAAAACAAAAAAAACCTGTGAATGGACTGTGCTATGGTAAATAAAATATATTAAGAGTCATTTCTGTATAACTGTACTATGCTGAACTAACAAGAGTTGTTGCACCTCACTGACTAACCTCAACACTCCGCTGTATTGCTATTTCTACTTTACTACTTTACTACTTTACTCCTTTGCTTTCCCATAACTGAATCAATATTTTGACCCAAGCAGCCACACAAGGCTGAGTTGAACTTTCTTAGGCTGTCACTCATAATCTCTGTATAACACTGTCTTGGAAGAGAGGACTGCAAATGTGACCCAGTGAGAAAGGCCATCCCTTACTTCTTACTAGTCCAGTTTACAGTCTCTAACTACTAGTAAGAAACCATGTGAAATGATGGAGATTTATGGAGAGTCATTGCACTGCATCTGGTCTTGCCTGCAAATGTGACGATGTGACATTCTCTTGTATCATTAATCTAACCAAACCCAATAGGGACCTGCTGGGGCTCAACATCAGACTGCAAAAATGGAAGACAGAAGGTCAGAGCATGTCTATGACACTGTCCTGGGTATTCAAACAAACTCTCACAATCTGTTCTACTGATACAACCCAGTGGGCTCAACCTACTGCATTGTGGGAGGAGGATAAGACATACCATGTTGATGGCAAAGTTTAGAGAAACCTCCTTGCCCATTATACAGCCATGGCATGATTTTGAGATTTTTCTACTCTGAAACAATTGCATTGCAAATAATAATA
>NW_009241141.1:0-877 GCF_000690835.1 Fulmarus glacialis | reverse complement strand
AGTGTCCGTCTGTGGGGGGTTTGTAGGTCTCCTGGCTGGGGCTCCGAATTTTCGTCTGCGGACTCTACTGTTTTTTGAAGACCTACATGATTTCTTCCCCTAGAAGCTGTCTCGTTGCTTTCTGGCATACACTTGTCTAACCCCCACCCCCGAAGATAAATGTTTCAAAATACTGAGAGGACGTGACTACAAAATGTACTGTTCTGTGGGGAGGACAGCAGGAAGGATGTGAGGGCTAGTGAAATCCTTAAAAATACAGCATCTAGCATGAATGTTGTTATACAGAGTTCTGTCTAATCTAGTCGCAGGAAAAGTACTATAATGGGTCTTTTTGACAAGACTTTTATCTGCATCTCCCTCTCTCTTTTACATCTTTCTGTTTGTCTCCTCCATATTCTGCTTTTATTACAAGAAGTGTGTTAATTCGACATGTCAACGTTGCTGGCTTCAGACTGCACCACTGTAGGAACTCTTTTTTACAAAACTAGACTGAAAAAATTCCCCCAAACCTCCACTTAACGGCACAACTGGTATGTATAAATAAAATCTTCATTTTTTAAAGTGACGTCGATGTGGTTTACTCTGTAGCCTCAGTAATTTAAACAGCACCTATCTGCTGCAGATAGAGTTGCTATGCACGTCTCTACTAGTGAGTCTGAAAATTCGAACCCGGCTTTGATTTATTTCCTTTCTATCAGTGATTAATGCGCCGTAATTAGCTAATCTCAAAGCGATTATTTACAACTGGGGCAGACAAAGGGAAAAACTGATGATCCAGCACTTAAGTCGGTTTGAAATTATGAAGCGGAAAGAAATGTTTAGGTCTCGGCTCGGAACCGGACAGCCCAGCCGCAGGGTTTTAAATAATAATAATATT
>NW_009241140.1:0-869 GCF_000690835.1 Fulmarus glacialis | reverse complement strand
AAACAAACAAACAAACAAACAAACAATCAGGGAGGAAGATAACATTCAGAATACCTCAGCATAAACTACAGCAGAACCGCTGTCTCTGTCAACTAACCAGTCTAAAAAACTATTTAACTAGTGACTTCAAGTTTATCTGATTCTTCTATTTAAAGCCAGGCATTGTCTTCATTAATTACTTCCATTATTACACCCTTCTCCCCCACCTTTTTAGAATGGGAAATGTAAACAAGATCCTTACCACCCCATAAGCGACAGTATCTGAATACATTCTCATTTCTGGATACACGCTGACAAGATACCACCTAAAGGTCTTGCACTGGAGCTTTTTCCTCAAGGCCTTCCTCTCAGAAATATCACCAATATCAATTCCGGAGTCCTGCACATAAAACAAAGGACAGAAAAAGCAGAAAAGACATCAGTGATACACTTCTGTGTAAACTAATTATCCAGAGTCTCCCTCATTGCAAAGATGATTATGATAATTAGCAGCTTCTGGTTGCGAAGTGAGTCTGTTACCCACACACACTTCGTAAGTGCCCCAATTAAATATGATACAGGTCACCATGGCGGGGTCTCGTTCAAAGTCTGCTTTGGTCAATGGAACCACACCTATTGACTTCAGAGGGGTTTAGATCTAGCTTCCAATGAATATCACTGTTGTTCTCTAATTTCCTGGCACTTTCCAAATGCGAAAGTAATTGGCAGGAAGAAGCAAGTCGCCCTAGAAACAACCTTATTGCTGGTGTCCCAGTGTGGCCTAATCATTAGTACATGACACTTTCTGGCCATTTCTGAAGTCTGGGTTTACTGCTTCACTGCAAAGGGCAGAAGTTCTGCTCACCTTTCTGAAATACCACTTCTTAAAT
>NW_009241139.1:0-870 GCF_000690835.1 Fulmarus glacialis | reverse complement strand
TTCTATTCTATTCTCCTGCACTCATGATGTGTTGAATAACGATGAGATTGTTATTTGCCTGAAATGGCAGGGGGTTTTCAGCTCCAAAACCACTTTCAAGGATACATAACACAAATGATACAAGTGGAAGAAGGATTTTATTTTATTTTTCTGACTCTGTTTCAGGGCAGATGCTCACAAGTATTAACACAATGGGCAAGTGTAGCCAGGAGCAGGCTGATGCAATCCTCAGTTTAGCTTGAAAAAGCATCACTTGAAGTCTGGCAAAGGAAAGTCAGAGTGCTACAGAAAGTTGCAAATCCCCTACATCTTGTGAAGAGCCGTATGCTATTGAGACTGCACGGGGAATACCGATTTCTGGCTCACTCACACGTCTCTTGTGACAAGGAGTTAATGGCACAGTTAGTATCCAGCACGGTTGCCATGAACTCCTCCTCTCCGGGCCAGTTTGCCCACAGAGTTTCTTGCAATATCATGAGTACAGGCTGTTTATCTTCCTGGTGAATGTCCTTCACCCAGGCGCTGCAGGGAATGAACATGCCGGTCTGTAAACATCATTCCTTCATAGGACATGCTTTATTTTGACCACACATCCCTCCTGAAACCTGCCATATGGAATAACCCAAACAATGGGACTGCCTGGAGCCGAAAGAAGGGGTGCCAGCTGAACCCAGCCTCCTTCAAATCAGAGGCAGACACTGGGTCAACCCACAGATGATACACCAATCCTGAAAATATGTAACTGATATAGAAAAAAACAAAAATGAACTATAAAATGTTAACCTTTGCCAGAAGCAGGAAAGCAGATAACTGTCTGAGGCACAAAGAAGGCTCTTTCCAGAAAAAAGTTTTAAGAATGGGATTTTCTCT
>NW_009241138.1:0-874 GCF_000690835.1 Fulmarus glacialis | reverse complement strand
ATCTCACAGGGATGGAGGTAAGCTGCAACGCACACTGATGAGTAAACGAAAGACACAAATTCAATGGGAAAAAGAGTTTGAAAGTTGGACACATGGACTAGAATAATGGCTTTATCTTTCAGGTCTTGATTGTCCTTCCTTCTCTGCAGTATTTTTCATGAAACATCTGTCCCTCTTGTAAATCAGTGTTGCCCAGATTGCAGACTGAGCAGTTATCTCTTCTGTGGGCTCATTCCTAATTTCCTATACTTGGTTCTCTTTAAGTAGTTCTTTGTTCTACTCCACTGCCAAACACTGCAAAAATATTATCCAGCACTTTACTTTGCAAAGCACCTCCACTATACTTTGCAACCACTCTTACAATATCTGTGTCTAAAGGGTGGTTTCATGTTTGTTTTATACTAGCAAAACAAAGCAGTGTAACCTGAAAACCAGCAAAGCTCATGTGGTAAATTAACGGGTAGCTGGAAGAACAACTCTGGCATATTGACTTGTAACGTGCTTCCAGAAGCAATAGCTAAAATCATGCTGCCAGTATGCTATAAACATGGATTAAATAAGGCATTCCCTGCCCTGAGGTGCTTGTAAAGTAGCTTGAGAGTCACAGGGTAAGTGAAAAGACTATTAGTCTGCTTTCCCAGATGGGAAACTAGTACACTCGGATAACTAGGGCTAGGTTTCTGCTGCAGATAGGTATGCTGGGACTTGAGTTCTTCAGAAAGATTGTCACCATAGGATCTGATCCAATCTAAAAGAAAACCCATGGAAGGAGTAGGAATCAGTACCGCCTGTGAACAATTTTTTTCCCCATTAGAACCAATAAAATATTAGATTAGGAGAGACTTCTGGAGGTCATCTAGTCCAACTCCCTGCT
>NW_009241137.1:0-875 GCF_000690835.1 Fulmarus glacialis | reverse complement strand
GAGCTTTCTCTAGCTGTTTTATCTATTGCTTGAACAGTGACCTTTGAGGAGGCAAGGACTGCATCTTCATTCTGCTTATACATATAAGGATATCCCTTGATGCTTCTACAGGTCGTATTTGCAGACTTGTTTCAAATGACATGCAGCACATGCATCTGTTTTCTGTGTGATTGCGATCTGTTGTTGTGGTAATGGTGGTATGGGTTGGTTTTTTTTTCCCTTCAAGATTAGGTTCAGTGGTACACCCCTCATGTGGGTTTGTTTACCTAGTGGTGCCGTCTTCCTTTTTACTGCAGGGGTAGAAAAGGTGAAAATCACGTTGTTTCTCTGAATACTTGCATTCTCTTTACTTGGGGGGAGTGAGGATGAGATACAGAGTGCATCTCTGATTTCATTTATTCAAAAATACATAGCAACTTGATTATCCATGCAGAAAGTGTCTCTGTTAAACTCTTTAATGAATAGTGCTGAAATGAATGTGGGGAGCAAGGGAGATCTTTTTAGTTACTTCGTAAACTCTGTTTCTGTGTACATCTATCATAGAGGGTGATACTTAGTCAATATTGGAGAAGATTTACTTTTTCTCAGGAAAGGAGGTGGTATGTTGGACAAGATTGAAGAATTAGTTGGATAGAAATAATTAAGGAAAGCAAAACTCGCTGGGAACTCTGATATTAAAAAACCTGTACCATTTAAGTAAGCATTTTTTACCTTATTTTCCACTTTTCCTACCCTGCCTTCCCATAATATTATATGGAACAAGGAAAGAAGCAAAATGTTGCAGTTCTTCAGAGAAATATGAGTATCCTAGAAAGCTGCACATGGTGTTGTTAAGAGACTATGTTTAATTTTTTTTTTATATTATATATAAATAC
>NW_009241136.1:0-877 GCF_000690835.1 Fulmarus glacialis | reverse complement strand
TGGATGGATGGATGGATGGACAGATGGACGGGTGGATGGATGGACGGATGGATGGATGAACAGATGGATGAGCAACTCTGCGGACAGATAGATAACCCTGAGGATGACCGGCTGGGCAAATCAGCTGGCTCAGACAGACTGCTTCCAATATTACAACCTTCCCATCTCTTCCCATTTTGAGGCATGAAAATAGGAATTTGTTTTAATCCTCACGTGCGTATTCCAGCAAGACATACAGCTGCGAGTGTGTCTCTCCCTGCCCTCCAAAAGCCAGTTTCTCCTCCTTGACATCCTATAGACTCAGGATCCCGGCCTGTAAGACAGGCAATATTTAGTGCCAGACGAAACACTGTGTGCATATATAGTACCTCGTTAGCATGCAGCGCTGGCGTGGTACCAGTGACGAGTTGAGATTTCCTCGTTCCTCACCTGTTTGTCCCTCCTGCTATCAGCTGGGAGATGGGGCTGTGGGGTGGAGGAGGCTGGATTTTTAGAAATCAGCTCTGGCTCGCTGTGGGAAGAGTTTTATTTTGCCTGGGCTGGACTGAAGTTGTAAGGAGGGAGGACAGAAGAAATACTACTCATATGGTGGGTTAGACTCCCTGCAGTCCTCCCCGATGGATCCCTGTAAAGAACGTGGAGAGAGGTTTCCCAGCCCGGGTACCACGGGCTGGTTTTTCATCCCTCCTGCTCCATCCCCGAGCTGGGTTTTGCTGGGACGTCCCCAGGAAGGTGGCAGCGCCTGGCTGGAGGACGCAGCCCATGATCCTTGCGGGAACCGTCCCCCCATCCCTGTCACCTAGCCCTGGGATGGATGGGGACAGCAGACCTGGGTTTCTGCAAGGCTTGGAGGATGCTGCGGGGAGGGGGCGGCCAG
>NW_009241135.1:0-872 GCF_000690835.1 Fulmarus glacialis | reverse complement strand
TTTTTTTTTTTTCCTTTACTAGTTTTATCAACTATAGTGTGATTAAGAGACCGCTTGCTCTCCCTATCTCCAGACGATTTAACACAATGGATCACTTGGGGACAGCGGATGCTGAGGACGACTCTGGATCACTAACACGGCTTGCTCCTAGTCCTCACAGCGAAGCAGTTGCCCACGAGTTTAAGGAACTCTCATTGCAGCCCAATCAGTACTTACCTCCTCTGAATGAAAGGAAGAATGGTGAGTGCGAAAGTGACTGTTCTCCTTTCCTCTACATTGCTTAAATGTTTTCTATGGGAATAATGATGTTTGTTTGCTTTCTTAAAATAACATTAATTGACTCTCTTCACTTGCTCTTCCCAAACCATGTTATGTAGAGTTAAAAGTGCGACAGTGTTTGTTACGAAATCTGTCCTGATCAGCTTCATCTGTCATGGCAGCTTCTAAGTCTGACTTCAAAACCCCAACCGGAATACTTTGTTGAGGCATATAGAATGGACTTCTTTATATTTTTAAATAGTTTTAAAACCACAGCTTGTGTATAACAGAAGTATTAATTAAATATTTTTGAGAGTTGAGATAATTATCAATAACAGGGTTTTTTTTGCAAAAATAATACAGAATTGAAGTTTCACATTGTATCCCAGAAAGTTTAATTCACCACATAGTTTAAGGTTGAACAACGAAAGAAAAATAAGATTTGCATTTTGGGAATCTTTCCAGATCTTTCCTTGTTGTTGATGTTGGCATGGCAACTTAGGGAAAAAGTGTTTCCACTGTTAGAGTAAGCATCAGGAAGAATTAGGTCTGAATCCAAATGTAGGCTCATTTTTATTGGGGAAAAGGCAGGAACCTTTCTTTTTTTTTTTTTT
>NW_009241134.1:0-871 GCF_000690835.1 Fulmarus glacialis | reverse complement strand
TCTATGATTCTATTCTATGATTCTATGAGAATACGTCAGAAATTTTTCTTTCATAAACCAGTCATCAGCTGTTTTTAATTAACAGAAAAGTGGCTTTGTTTGTGTGTGATACAGTTTTGTCAAATGTAGCTTCTCATCTGAGATGTTACAGAATGATAATTACCTCCCTTTGATTAAGGGTTGCCTCAAAACAGGAATTACTTGTAATATATATGACTTTTTCCAAAGATTGTGATGCTGAAATTTGGTAAATTCTTCACAGAAATATCAGATCTATGACTCTAACAAGAGCAATGGTTTTGAATTTTTTCCTTGTCAATGAGTTTTATCTTCGGTATTAGGAAATTTTCAAGTTTATATTATGATGAAGTGGGTAATGCCTGAAGGACAACTAAAAAGAACAAAATAAATGCTTAAGAGACTCTTCACATGCATTATTCAACCTCTTGTATACACACTGCTGTGACTGGACTATGTCAGTGTTACGGGGTGATTGAAAGGCAACGCATCTGAGACAATCATCTACTTTGCTTGTGATTGTTGTGCCCTCAAACTCTCGGGGGCAAGTGTTTCTGCTACACTGTTATGCTCTTATACACAAAAAAGATATCTCTTACTAAATGAATTCCTGCGAACAGAAGAAGATAACTTCTGTTTTGTACATCTTCATGTAAAATACACAGACAGAAGAAAGAAAAAATGCTCCTTGTGAGCAAGGGCATTTGGAAACAACAATCATTCCTGCAGCAGAGGAATTGTGCATGGGCATAAAACATTTTAAATTTAAAAGATAATACAAATACAGAAAGGAAGTTTTCATTACACTGCACATTTATAAAGGATAAAAGTAGGCCTCACTCCGTTCTCACAT
>NW_009241133.1:0-876 GCF_000690835.1 Fulmarus glacialis | reverse complement strand
GATTCTGTGATTCTATGATTCTATGAACAGAGTCACGAGTCCCGGGAGGGGAATCCTCCGGTTTAACCATCCCTCTCCCCGCCACCGGCGTGCAGGAATTGCAGCCGCTTTCAACGAATCTCTTTGCTCTTCCTCTTATTCCAGGAGAGGAGCTGATTAAAATAATAACATTAAGCACGGCTCGACCTCGGGGATGGAAGTGCCATCCCCGTGACGAGGCACAGCCTGCGACGGGGGCAATCAAATCAGTCTTGGAGGATGGTGAATTTTGGAGGGGAGAGGCAAATTCACGGGCGAGAGCCGGGGGTTTAATGGGAAACGGGGATACCGCGCGGTTATCCGCAGTGGGAGGAGCGGATTTGCCCCCACGGAGGGGGACGGGGATGGGGACGGGTCTCCCTGGGGATGCTCCTGCATCCGCTTCAGCGCAAAGGCCACCCCGGTCCCTGCGGGAGCCCCGTTGGCCCATCACCCTCGCGCCAGGCCTGCGCCGGTGTTTGCTTTAATAATTGAATGCCCGTTTGGGGGACAATTATTTATTTAAAGGAAACAGCGTGTTAACAAGAACACAATCTAATCCCCGGCGACAGATGTCTGCTTTATTAGCACCTCTGTCCGAGAGCCGAGCCCGGGAGGCAAACAAACAAACACGACAAATAAAACCCTCGTTAGAAGATGTAAGCACACGCCAGAAATTAGTGTGAGGAGGAAAAAATAAATATTAAAAGGGCGACGGCACCCCTGCGACGGCTGCTCGCGCCGGGTGGAGGGAGGCGATGCTCGGAGCTGGGGCTGGACCGGCCCCGGGGTGATGCTGGAAGCGGCGTTTTGGTCAAATCCCAACCCTCGCCGGCCCCGGGGCCCTGCACCGCGGGG
>NW_009241132.1:0-873 GCF_000690835.1 Fulmarus glacialis | reverse complement strand
TGACCAGGACGGGGGCACACACCTTTTAAGTGATCTTCTCTAAACTGCAGCTGTGATCTCAATCTGAGTTGGGTTTAAAACCTTGCAGACTTCGTGGCACTGTCATTTTTGTCTTTACTTTAACCATTAGACAGGGAATAAAGGAAAAGAGCTGTCTTTTGAAAGTCAAAAATACTGCTCTAGCACTATCAGACTTGGTCTGATTTTACACGGACATGAAGTGCTCAAATTTCCAAAGATTTTTGTTTTCATAATATCCTTAAGGAGGATATTAGGCTTTTTGCCTAATGGTTTCTCTTCCCTCTGTGTGTGTATTTTCTCCATTTCCAGCTGAACACCTATCTCCCCCCTCCCCCCCAATTTGCTCTTGGTGGCTTTATTCCAGTTTTCTTCATTCATCTGCTTTTAACTCATAAAGCCAAATGGATTTTCCTTGATTCCTGATGCTCTCTTTTATGCTTCTTGAACATTGTGCTACAGCAAACGCGACAGTTGATTGCACGTTTTCCACATCTGTAATTTTTATGCCAATTGCCTATATAAAAAAAAAAATGTCATCCAGACTTCATAAAGATAAATTGAAAAGATGTTTGGATCTTAAAGTTTGATTGCTGTAACAAATGTAGAACCCAATGCAAACACTTGTGAAGCTAGCAAAAAATTAGCACACGTGAAAAGAATGTAATGTAAATAATTATAATGTAAAACGAAACATCCCTGATGCTTTTTTATTTTGTGTCTAGTTAGGGTGAGCTTGTCATAACCTCTAAGGTGGCTTTAGATTTGTAATGCTGTGTGGCTGCTTGCCAAATATTTGTACAACCATTATATCTAATATAGCATTTATACATAGTAGATGCAGAGTTCATTGTG
>NW_009241131.1:0-860 GCF_000690835.1 Fulmarus glacialis | reverse complement strand
CTAGTTTTTCAGTGTCTCTTTGCAATACTCTCCCTCCATCCGTCCTCTTCTATAGTATCTGTAACTGGGTGTATTTCTGAACATATGTTTTATTGCTACATAGTGCTTGCATTATCTCTCCAGTTCTGTACTCCTCTTCTCTTCTAGCTGCTTTCATTAAACATGGACTACTGTTATACTTGCTCTATACTGTCAGACCTATGTGTGACTGCTCATCTGAAAAGTCACATTTAATTGCACGTTTCCAGCTGTTTTCAGAATTTTAGAAAACTGCATTTTTGGAACAACTCAAGAATTTCCCTGAGTTATCATTTGTGGCGGTAATTAGATTAGATGTGGTCTTTGGCACGGTTCACTTACCTTCACCCATCAAGTGGGGATTTGCTATTTTTATTCTTCAGGTACCTGTCAGTCTCATTGTGTAAATAAAACTCAAGGTTCAATTGAGAAAATGGTACAATATTCTTGAACTAAAAGCTCTTGAAGAAAACAGTAGTGTTAATACCATCTGTTGTAGCGAGCACATAGCAAAAGCTCTTAGGATTTGCTTCAGATCTCCTTCAGTGTTCTGAATGAAAGCAAGTGAGATATTTGGGATATTGAATGTATTTCATTTATCTCCAGGTGAAACTCCATGTCAATGTTTATCACTTTGGCCCCATTGATGTGCCCAAAAGGGGGTTCCAGGTTGGACCTGTTTTCACCTGAATATATGTGGTCTAATTACACTGTTTTGGGTGCCCTGACATCATGTGGTAGGGATGAAGGGGCTGTTACGCTCTAGATGCAGACTGGAAGATATAGTGATCTGGTAAAGTCCAACCTATTGTAGTTGGTTACTTTTGGTTTTTACCTTTTTT
>NW_009241130.1:0-865 GCF_000690835.1 Fulmarus glacialis | reverse complement strand
GGTGGGGGGGGTGGCTTGTGTGTGTCTTTTTTTTCCCAAAATGAATTGCCTTTAAGCATTTTGTCAGTGTCAATGCAATCTTTGATTGGGGTAAAATTAGTATCTTTTCCATAGGAAATCCAAAACTTTACAACCAGTGCATTCAGCAATCTTTGTGTCAGTAGATTTTGGATGGAAAAATACATCTATGTATTTCAAGTAAATGGAATGTGTGAATAGTAAGGTGTGTGAAATGAGGTTAGTCTGGCTTTAATATTGTACTTGGTTGCAGAATTTGTGTTCACTCGCTTGCTCCATCTCTCTTTTCCTCTGAAATTGCCAAATGACTGTTACACTTTTTTTGAAGGAAAGAATTGATACACATTTTAATCTACCTTGTTGATAGTAGACATTGGAAGAGAGAGCAAATACATCTTTGTGGACTAAAACCATTTCACATTTAAAAATGTGTGCGAAATGTTGTCTCTAGTCCATATGTGGTGTAGCATACTTCTTGGAGTATCTTAACACTGATACCCTTACACTGACACTTCAGACTTATGATAAGAGAATGTATGTTGTGGAAAATGAAGAGAAACATCAGGCGTCAGAATATTTGTTACATAGATTCATTTTATCTATGAGATTTCATCTGTAATAAAATATTATTTATTCCATGGTATACCTCCTCATCCTATAGCATTCTCTTAATGATAAGTACTGATGGAATCATCTTCTATTAAGAGCTAAAATTAAATTATCAGAAGCAAAAACTTCTGAATAAATATTAAATTCTCTACTACTAATTTAATATTGGTGCTGCATATAGCAACGTGCAATTCCAAATTCAGGTCTTTCTTTTTCCTAATATCCAATCTAAACCTCC
>NW_009241129.1:0-872 GCF_000690835.1 Fulmarus glacialis | reverse complement strand
TTAAGGCCCTGCCACTGAAGCTTCTATACGTAACACTGAGTTTTTCACTTATTACACAATTTGGTCTCTGTCAGTTGGGGAATATAGCAAGAACAACACAGTATTTGTAAAATGAAACCACTTTGTTATTCCCTGTCTTCTATTGTGCCTCTCTTTTTTATAGCTTTAGGTCCCTTTATGCTGTTCAGAAATTACATTAATTTATATATACTGTATTAGTCACACCTGCAATCTTGAAGATAAATGTAACAACTCTGGGGTTTTTTTGTATTTTAAGAGGCATTTTTTTGCTTTTGTGTGCTTTGAGTTACAAGCACAAATGCATACAAGTTACAAACATACAATGTCCTTCTCTGAAGGATGAATACACTGATAATGTTTTAATTTGAACAGTCTAAGAAGTGACTATGTAATAAATGCTAGCAAATGTTATATGGATTAAAACAAGCATTAAGGAAACTATGAAAAAGCGTAGAGATTACATGTGCAGCACAAAACAGAAAAAAAGAGGAAATGTTAAGTTAAATGACTAGTTATTTATCTTTCAACCTCCCAACTTCTAACACCTTCTCAGAGAAATTTTCTAACCCAGAGGAAAGGATTGCTAATTTCAGTGAACCTTTCTTTGAGTACTGCTATGCAAAAGATATGTCCAAATTCAGGATTTATACAAAGCTATTGTTAATAAGAAGAATTTATTCATATCTGTGATGGGTTGACTTTGGCTGGCCACCTGGTGCCCACGACTCTATCATTCCCCCTCCTTCAAGAAGAGAGGGGGAGAAAATGCATTGAAAAGATCATGGGTCGACATAAAGACAGGGAGGTCACTTACCCAATTATCATCACAGGCAAAACAGATTTGACTTGGG
>NW_009241128.1:0-868 GCF_000690835.1 Fulmarus glacialis | reverse complement strand
GCCCCATACCCAGGCTTCTCTCCCAAACTCAGCGAAGCTACAGGCTTCCTTTGGAAAAGGTTGCCCCTTTGCTGAATTCATACATGTGGGGAATTGACAACAACAGTGTGGGTGTTTAAAAAAATATACTGGATATCACCTACATGTGGCAAATAGGGTGAATCCAGACACTTACTAGGAGATCTAAGTACTAGTACTTAGCACTAGGAGTACTGAGGGTATACCCAGGTTTCTGGCAGACTGACTCTTTGATCAAGGACTGATTCTGTATCAGCCATCGCTTTCCTTCTGGCAGCCATCCTCAGGCCGTTGATCAGGTTGCTGTGTGGGGTTGTCATGAGGGGTGAGGTCCAAGATGTGGTGAAAGGAAAACTGCACAGGGGAAGTGTCCTGTGGCAGATAATGCGTGATCACTTAGAGGAGCAGAGCTGCCTCACCCATAGATAGATTGTAATACACGTCTATTCTTGCACTTTTCCCATTTCCTTCCAGTGGAGGAATACCGACAGTAAGGCCTGAGAACAGTTTTAGCTAGCCTTTGGATGAGAAGTTTTCAGCTGGAATTCCAGGTGAATTTGCAAGGTGCATTTCCTGCCATCGGCACGACAGTTTCACAGTTCCACTCACCTTCTGCGAACCTCTTCACCACCATGAGGTCATTTTGGAAGCCCATTTCTGACTGAACTGCTTTAGGTCACATGGAGATCTCTAAAGCAGGGAAACAGAAAACAAAGGGCAGCTGTGTGAATGATGAAAGTCTCCTCTGTTTTCCTGGTGAATATATCCCAGGGAGATCTTCCGTATGTAAGAAGTATAGAGAAGATCACAATATCAGTTGCCTATCCTGGTTTCGGCTGGGATAGAGTTA
>NW_009241127.1:0-867 GCF_000690835.1 Fulmarus glacialis | reverse complement strand
AACAGCAAATTAAAACCAGTCCTCCCTGCTTTCTCTCAGCCCCTTCACGATGTACATAATTCACCCCCAAAGCCTCACAGCACATGTTGGAGCCTATTGCCACAGCCTACTATGCATCCAGTAGCAATCAAGGTGATCTATTGTGCTAAGGACTGTGCGTAACACACAGATGACTGCATGACAGCTCCAAGTTACAAAATTAAAAGAAATTTAAAGTTGTTTAACATCTTTTTTTGAAAAAGACTGCAAAACGTTTATTCTTTTAACTGAAGCCATAGAAGATGCATTCCATCAAATGGAGAGACTCCCCCGCTGTATGGAGCTCACCGATTGCACATGCTTGTCAGCATAACTTTCAGTAGCAGAAAATTACTGAATGCATGAGGACTTAATTTACTGTCTCATCTTCTACCTTCCTTATAACCTAGCCACTGAGCCAGCACACATGGCAGTAACTTACATGGAGCATGACTTAGAGGCGAAGCTCAGAAGTTTATTTTCCAGCAACTGAATGAATCTGTACTGAGTCTCGTGCACTGTGACCACATCCCAAAAGCACTGGAAATACACATAGCTCCAGCTGTTAAAAGCCCGATTTTAAATGTTTTCCTA
Organism: Fulmarus glacialis; assembly: GCF_000690835.1. NCBI lineage: Eukaryota > Metazoa > Chordata > Aves > Procellariiformes > Procellariidae > Fulmarus > Fulmarus glacialis. Next base: position 255 of record NW_009241127.1, on the reverse strand, counting down.
TATTTAAAAACACAGGAGGTGCTCTATGGTGGTGGGAATGACGGGAATTTAAACAGAAGAATTCACTTTGCCAGGTCACTTAACAGCAAACACACAAGGCAGTGAGTTGTTACTACTGATGGCCAAAGACTTTTTCATAAGAATAGGTTATTAACCTTCATGTTATTTTTAATTTGTAATTTAGATAGCAATTTTCACTTGCCATAATCTACCTTGAGGACTACAGCAGGTATAGCACTCTTACTCATTTCCTAC
>NW_009241126.1:0-865 GCF_000690835.1 Fulmarus glacialis | reverse complement strand
TCTGTCCAAATGAGAGGTGGTTTTGTTTCTATGCTAGCAAAGCTATTTTCATGCGTAAACAATTCCAGAGTAAACCAAATACCATTCATTCTCTCACTTAGCTTATTCAAATAAGCTAAAACTCCACTGAAACACATTAGCAAAACAATCATCAGAACTGACCAGCCTGAGAACAAAATCTACTTCTGTGTGTCTTCAACACCTCTTTGGAGGAACAAAAAAAAGCTGAGCCAATTTACCTCTTAGAAATGCCTTGCCTGGGATTAAATCAGTGGATAGATTTCACAAGGCTGCATGAGTTCTTGGCTCATCTAGATAAACTGCAAAAACTGATGCCATGCTAATAAAACATTGCTTAGACATCTGCAAACCTGAGCCTGATTCTGAATCCCTCTCCCTGCCTCTGCTCAGCTCTACTCCTTTTTCTCTTCTCCCATAACGATGACTCTGGCTGTCATCCTCCAGGCCTGTCCATGGGAAAGCTTACACAAATGTTTCCTCCATCTGCAAATTCACACTGGACCCCTTCTCACAGACTTTGCAAAAGCAAGAGGTGTATAAGGAGCTGAAACAGCTGACGCACGGGTTCACCAAGCTGGGCGCCAGCTATGAGCTGGAAGAGCAGAGTCTGGTTGTTGAAGGTGAGAGCTCCTGCGGTGACTTTGTGGGAACGCTTATTGGTTTTGTTTTAATCACCTCTAGAGCGCTCTGTTTCTCAACTGTCCCACCCTTTATTCACAGGTTACTCTCCCCTCAAGACAGATGAACAAGAGTCCGAAAGATCTGGTAAGTGCTTTTTGGGAGGGATTGACCCTACAACCTGAATACTTGAACTATAGTAAATTAGCATCATATACCTTGAAAT
>NW_009241125.1:0-870 GCF_000690835.1 Fulmarus glacialis | reverse complement strand
AAAGCCACACCGGTAGGCAACGGTGACCCAATGAACATTTTCCACACTCCTCCATGCTATACCTGAGCACCCATGTTTCTGTTTGCACTGCTGTGACAGCCGTGGAAGGAATCGGTCACAGGAATTGCATTGCTTCTTAATCCACAGAGGAAAAAATAGCCTCAGGGCCCAGCCTGCTCCAGGGCGGGTGCAGTGGTGTGATCACCAGCTCAACCGAACGCCTCCAAGCAGACCTGTGAACAGTATTTCCTTCTCGTTTCCACCTCTGTGGCTGAGAGCAAGCCACGTCTTTGCCCCTTTCCCTCTCTCTGTGGCCACCAGCCCAAGTCTGCCTGCTGCAATCCAGACTTGAACAACCCCCCCAGCCCTGTCCCCCCGACTGGGTGCCACTGCCTTCTGCAGCATCGCTTCCAGTGAGACGCTACAGCAAGGTTTGGTTAGGTGCATCTCCTCACTGCAGTCCTGAAAATTATTTGCACAGGCAGGCTGAACCCAATTTCAGCTGAGCCTGCCCATCCAGAGAACCTCAACCAGAGAAACACAGCACAGAGCAGAGAGGATTTCAAGCCAAGCACTGGGACACATATTCAATGGTTTCAAAAATCCCACCCAAGAACTGAAAGCATGGTGGGGAAGACAGGGCCCTGAGGGTAAAAAAAACCAGCTGAATTTCCCAAGCCTGTCTCTACCCAGCAAAAGGGAGCTTCAGCCATCCCCAGAAATGGAGGGGATGAACAGGGCAACAGGATGAACCCAGAAAACAGACGAACCACGAGTGGTCTTTAAAACTAGAGCCTGGAAAATATCTACAGTGTCTGACCCCCTCCACAGTGCTCAGGCTGGCTGACAGCCTCCAAAAAACTGTGTGGC
>NW_009241124.1:0-870 GCF_000690835.1 Fulmarus glacialis | reverse complement strand
TATATATTTAGAAGAATATTTTGCCTTCTTTGTCAGAAGGCAAAAGTTTTCCTATCCCAGGAATTCTTTTGAAAAGTTTCACTCTCCACACCACAAAGCTGCCTGCTTGCTGTTAATCTGGAAAATATTTTGTAATATTTCAGAAATATTCTATTAGAATTTGAAAATTTGCCTAAATTTTGAATTTTAAGCCTAAATTAAGCCTAACTTTTGAATTTTAAAAACTATAATTATGATAATAAACTTTTCTCCAAACATCCTAACATTTTCAAAGCCCTAAAATAATGTCAACAATATGAAAATATTAGGAAAAGAAAGACATTCTTCTGAAGTGACAAATTTGTAAAAAACTCCCTTTCAGTTCAATTGAGAGAAGATGCCCTGTTTGTTTTCAAGGGAATCAGTGTCAGTTGAATACTTTAATCTTGCATTCCTATTTAGACATGTATGGTCCTAATGAAATATTCCTTTTGCTGCAACACCTATGTGTTGAGATCATAAATTCCAGCCATTCTAGTACAGTAGTGTATGGAAGATCCCATTATGAACTGTGGATCCATTGCATTGAACAATGAAAGAACAGCACATAAAATATCTTACAAGTAACTGCGAAACAGCATTCTCTTAAAAGTAAAATGAAAAAAGTAAAGGGGAAGACAAGATCTCATGACTGATTTAGATTCATTAATATACAACTGACTTGACACATCCGCAGAGTTAACTGGTCTATAGTCCTTGTCTCTTGACAGTTTTTCATCCATGTGCATTCATCATCCATTCATCATACTGTGAATGATAGATACATTGAATGTCTTGTTTTCCAGTCTAATGTCACAGATCCACAAGTATGCCTAGCTATTCCACTGGCTA
>NW_009241123.1:0-869 GCF_000690835.1 Fulmarus glacialis | reverse complement strand
TTGCTTGAGGAAAAGCAGGGAGGTCTGCTTGCTTGTAGACTCAAAAAACCTCAACTAGAGAAGTCAGTTCTCAATATGGTGGTAATACAACATACTTCACATTGCCAAGAGCTTAGAAAAGGCTTCCTTGCTTTTGTCTTGCAATTCTCTTGTCAAGCTGACTCATTGACTGCCACTTAAAGATCATTGTAAGTACATTTAAATACCTCACTACCTTTACCAAAACTTTGAATTACAATATAATTCATCACAGTGGCTTTTGAGTATACAAAGCCATCTTTTTACCTACTTAGCTTGTAGCCTATACCAGTGTTGCCAACAGAAATAAGATGTATACAGGACTGAATTCCAGTTAGAGCAAATTGTTTTGCAAATAAAACGATAACTTTTGCGGTAATGAGTTGTCTACCTAAAAAATATTCAATAACGTTTCCTCTAGGCTGCTCTATACTTGTACAAGTTTCTTGTACTCAATTTTAGTTGCCTAGACTGCTCCAGTAACTCATTTGTTTGAAGTCTGGCAAGCAGACTTTCTACCGGCTTGCTTAAAACTAGCTGACCTTTCTGCTAGCCCAAGAAAATTAGTTAGCTGGGCTATGAACAGCACAAGTATTCAGTCTTCTCATTTTGTCCAAAACATACTCTAAATGTATTTAAATAATTTACTACTGCATATTTTAGCTGATTCCATTCATCTAACCCAGGCTGAAACTTTATCCATCTTACGCATTACCTTGCTTTCCAAGTAATCCTATATACTTCAGTAGGGCTTTGCCAAATAAGACAAAAACTATGAATAAACATGACTCAGATTTTAATCACCTTAATAGAACAGTATTTCCCCTCCGCTCCTTTTTTTAAAAAAAAAA
>NW_009241122.1:0-867 GCF_000690835.1 Fulmarus glacialis | reverse complement strand
AAAAAAAAAAAAAAAACAAACAGGGAAATTGTGGTGGAAGTCCCAGGTATCTGAGTGAATTGCCTCTGCACTGGTCTTGAGCAAAGCCTTCCATATATTTTGCAAATGGGTTTTACATGGCATTTCTGTGATAGAAAAGGGGAGATGAGTAAGACAGGCCCATTTTGGGGAACAAGAGGCCCTTCTGTTCCCTACTAGACCTGGAGTACTGCTCAAGTGCTGTGGTTAGTGCCAGCTGTCATGCCTTGTGCTGGGCCACCAGTACTGCTGGGCACAGAGGATATTGCCCTGGCATCTCTTGTAACCTATGGACCCCTTGGGTTTTCCAGGGCTATTCTGGGATGCTACAGAACTGAAAGTTCAACCTTTCCTCTCTTAAGACATGAATAAAGGAAACTAAGCCTGCCTAGCTCTGCTTTTCCTGTGATGTTCTAAGATAGAAGGCATCGAGAAGTTCACTCCAAACACTGCTCTCCTTTTACAGCCCAAAAAGCAAGTCAGTCTTTCGTTTCCATGTGCAGGTATAATAAGCCATAACAGTGCCTACATGATACCTGATTGTGCTTACCATGGTGATAAAAAAGCCAATCTTCAGGTTTTTTGCATCCTGCATATCCTCAGCATGTTTTTGCATGAGTGAAATGACTACATTATAGGTTTTTGGGTCATAATCTGGCACTTTGAAGAAATACTGAGGGTTCGTTGAAACTGCACCTGCTGAGAAAGTGTTAATAGATTAATAGTAGCCATAAAGATGTCCCAGTAGTAGCCTATTGTGTAAGATCTTGCTTGTATGGACCCAGAAGAATAGGTGGTTACTGCTCCAAGATGCTTCATTGGGGGCCCAATTTAAATGCCTCTATGCAA
>NW_009241121.1:0-867 GCF_000690835.1 Fulmarus glacialis | reverse complement strand
TAAGCTGTAGATGAGGTGTTGATCCGTCACCCTGCTGCAGCAGTATATATGGCTCCCAAGAAAAATAAGATCCAGTAAACAATAGACAACTGGGGGGAAAAAACAGAGAACCAAGAGAATAAATGTTTGTGCGTGCAAGCTCTTGAAGCAGGTAAAAATCTTAAGCTCTTAGCAGGACGGATTCAAGCCAGTGTGAACATATCTGGAGAGAACGGCTTATCAAATGTTTTCAGGAGGAAAAAAATGCAATATCTGAAAGTGAATCATAGTAGCGATTCAGATATTTCTGCTGTGTCACATGAGGTCAAGCCTTTTAACATTTGTCAAGCTAGAAAACAACAGCAAAACTTGAACTATCTTTTATTGTGACTTGAGTCAGAGCAGAGCCCAGCCCTGACAGCAGCTGCTCAAGAAACAGCTGGCAAAGACCTAACATGCCTGAGCAGTCTCATCTCCTCAGATTATCAGTGTCTCAAGTCTTCTGTTGGAAATAAAAAAAATAACAGAAACCGAAAGCAATTTCTTTCCCGGTCAAAGTCTTCTGAACAGCGTAAACGGGAGAAATGCTCATCTTCCTAGCATGCTGCATCTGCTACTCTATGCAGAATAAAACAGCGTTTCTTTTAAAATACTTGTCAGAAAAAAACAAATCTAAAACATTGGGAAGGGCATTTGATTTAAAAAATTCAATTATAAAATTTAATAAACTTTTAAACATGTATAAATCAGTGTCGCTGATGTTAATTCTGGGAAAATAAATGTACTGAGTGAATCAGAAACCTTCAATAAAACTGAAGGTTTTCCTTGAAGCACATTGGACAGCCTGAAGTATGCTTACTCTTTCCTCAAGATCTCTAAAGCAATTTT
>NW_009241120.1:0-867 GCF_000690835.1 Fulmarus glacialis | reverse complement strand
ATATGTGTGTGTGTGTATATACATATATACACACATGAGTAAAAATGCACAGAGACCCAGGAGATTTGTCTTTTGAAAAAAGGTACTTGTGCAGTGTTTGGAGGGTCAGCAAAACAACAGCGCTAGAGTCACACCTGAACATGGAAAACATTGCAGGCTGTGGTGTAAATACGTGGGAGACAGTTGAGGAGCCTGGGCAGAAGTGGTGAGAAAATTTTGCAGAAGAGAAATAAAGATTCATGCAGAAAGACTGGGAAATAATTAAAAGGAGCAGGCAAGAAGAAGTGCTAGCACAGAAGCAGAAAGGAAGATAAGTTCTTTAGCTAAAAGGGGAAAATAAATCAGCACAGACAGAAAAGTAATTTTCAGTCTGTTAGGTAAGAGAGAGAAGCAGCAGAGTTTAGAGATGAGTTTAATGCTTGTATGGGAATGCAGTTAAAGTAGAAACAGATTCTGAAAGAGTGAAAGCTGCTGGATGGGCAGAGATTTTGCTGTTTTAAGATAAGAATTAGATTAAGCAAGAGCCATCAGCATCTAGAAACAGCAGTTAGGTTGCAGCAGAGACCAGGGACCATTTTTACCCTTCCCCAATGCTTCAGTCACATCTAAAAGTAATTATCAATATTAATAGGACTCCTTCCATTGACTTCGGCGTGCTTTTGAGCAGGCCTTGACAAAGGAGTGCAAATCTGCAGTGCCATTAAAAAGACTTGACAGAAGGATCAACATTTTCTACCCTAGTCCTTCATCTCAGCCCTCATCTGTAATTTGATCAATATCCCTTTCTAAATTCTTTTGTTTTAAGGATTAATTTTGATTCTTGTTTCTGAGGATGGATAACTGTAACTAGTATTTTGAACTACCTCA
>NW_009241119.1:0-866 GCF_000690835.1 Fulmarus glacialis | reverse complement strand
TTTGGTTTTGTTTTGTTTTGTTTTTTTTCCCCAGGATGTAGCAAGTTATCTAGCTGATCTGGGACCAGACAAGTATTAAACTCATGCAAGATGGGGTTATGAATGTGAGGAAGGCGAAAAAAGCACTAGAATCTTCCCCTTCTAGTCTGAGCAAGCAGTAATGTGTAACTTCACCCTGAATCTCCTCGTGCTACATGATACAGTTCTAACGTCACTTTTCAGGAGAAACAAGATATGTGCAACTTCAGTGATAATACATCACATAGTAGTTGTAATTAGATTCTCCAGAGGCAACAGAAAGATACAAAACAAAGTATTTGAAGAAAAGGAGCAACAGGTATACAAGGTTTTATACAACAGTAATTTCATCCTGCAAATTTAGAGCTAATCTTCATTTCTACAGCAGTTCTGCAGATCATACTTTAACAGTGTGTTGCAATCCTACCTCATCTTTCATACTGATCTTCCTAAGAGATGGGCAGTTACAAGGGGCAGTGTGCAGTCCACCCATCACTGCACATTATTTAGTACTTCCAGTTGTGACAGGGAAGAATTTGTGTTGAACAAGCAAACTGAATAAGTAAGTCAGAAAGTTTTTCACCCTTTACCCTCCGAAAAAGCAACAGAGTTTTTTTGATGTCCCTGCACAGAATCATGGAAGTGCTGTTAAGCACATAGATGGATGTGGAAATTGTGAGGGTAGGCAATAGCCATCTAGGTCAACTACAGTGTAGATAAATACTGAATAAGGGGGAGGCGGAGCATTCTTGTTCTGGGAGTGAAAACACTCCTACTCGGAAGTAATTTAATTTGTAATAGGAATTTGGATCATGAACTTTTGTAACTACAGTCACAGTATTCCCATT
>NW_009241118.1:0-867 GCF_000690835.1 Fulmarus glacialis | reverse complement strand
ATGTAGACATTAGCCAGACATTTCTCCATTGTCCATTTTCTGAAAAAAGAGAGCAGAAGATTGCTGCCTCCAAGTGAAGCTCAACATTTTATTCTTTACAAAAGGTAAAAGTAAAACAACCATCCTGACATTTAAAACATATACTTATTATAATTATCAGAGGTACCAGCCATCAAAATTATTGTTTTAATATCACAAATGACATACAGAATAGGTATACATGGCCATTCATAAACACTGGAAGATTATCATTCCAGACCCACTGATAAAATTTTATAACTGTATTTCATTTTTCTATATACACAAATACGATATAGCAGGACTAATGCCTATCTATCCACTTCCCTTACCTTTTGCTGTCTTTCACCTAATAGAATCTATTTAATTAGCAGCACCAACTAGCAGACTGCTGACAACGAGGTAGCACGTCTTGGCCAAAAAGCAGAAATCAGCTGCCAGGCAATGGCTCATTAAATCACACTTCAGTGGAAAGTCAAATAAAGGCAAATATCATTTGAAAACTAATTTTAAAACCATTTCAAGACATACCCCACAAATACAGAAACACCATTTTAAAATTACATGTATCCCATTCCTTTTGTCAGTGTCAATACTGTTAATCTTCTACCTCAAGGAGATGAATATTCATGAATATTCATATTAATATATGCAACATATAATGCATTTTATCAGTCTGACAGAGAAATCTATGAGCAGCATGACTTCTTTCTTATGTATGCTCTTATCTCAATGCTAATTAAAAACCTAATCTAAACCAATTTAATACCAAACAAAAAATATGTATTTCAATATAGTGAGAGAAATACACTTTCAAATGGTTCTATAACCAATAATTTCCTAGCATGC
>NW_009241117.1:0-867 GCF_000690835.1 Fulmarus glacialis | reverse complement strand
TTTTTTTTTCCCCCCTAGTTTCAAAGAGAGGGACCGTGGAGATATCCTGCTGGCATCTCCAGAGATGTGCAATATCCCTCGGACTTGCTCCAGCAAAGCACTTAGTGCATTTTTAACTTTCAACATCCAAGTCTTGCTCCTCTTGACTGTGACTACAGCAGGTTCGAGCATCCCAATGGACCATTATATTTCATATATGCAAAGCCAATTATCCATTTCTCTGCGGCACACTGTTCTCTATCCAAAACCATTCAATACTTTCCAGCTTTCTGCAACGACCATGTCTTCTGCACTCCTGACCTCTCTAATGGGTGTCCTCAGGACTTTCTCTGGTCCAGATCTATGCTGAAGTATAAAGCCAAAACCTGAATAAGAGTCTTTTATCATTAAAAGAGGTTTTACTAATGTGGAAGGATGTCATATCTTACATGTCAAATTCCCCTACACACATCTTACTACATTACTTGCCCAAAAGGTTTTTTTTTATTTTTCTGAGTGGTTTTGTTGGGTTTGGGTTTTTGGTGTTTTTTGGGGTTTTTTTTCAGATGAAATAACATTACTGACATGCGATTTGTGATTCACTGCAGAATTGCTCCTGCACTAGCTGTTCCCGTCTGCACCGGTACCACTGATGATTCCTCCCTCCACATCATACCCTGCCCTCACCGCTCCTGAACTGCTTCTTATTTATTTCAGGCTATTTCTCCAATATGTCAAGATCTCTTTGAATTCCAATTCCAGCATGCAAAATGATTCAGCCAAACCCAAGTGATGGACTCAGCACAAGATTACACGGATGAAACCCAGCACTTTACAGGCACTCAGATGGGATGGTCCTAATGCCTCTTTCTGCCCTAAAAAAAAAAA
>NW_009241116.1:0-868 GCF_000690835.1 Fulmarus glacialis | reverse complement strand
CTGGCTCTCAACAAGGGGAGCGCAGCAAGGGTCATCAACCCCGGGCTTAGGGAGGTGCTCAGTGTGGTCTCCCGTAGCATCCTTACTGCAAAACAGGAGAGGGACGGTTTGGGCAGGTGGACAACGAGGTGGGTGGAAAGCTGGCTGGACCACCAGGCTCAAAGGGCAGTGATGGGCCATACGGAGTCCAGCTGGTGGCTGGTAACGAGCCCATTCCTCAGGGATGGACACGGGGGCCGGTACTGTTTAGCGTCTTCACTGACGCCGGGCCAAGGGGAGGCAGATCCCTGTCACCAGCCTTGGGAGCAGCTGACCGGCAGGAGGGCAGGGCTGCTCATCAGCGGGACCTCCCCAGGCTGGAGAAATGGGCCGACGGGGACTGGCGGGCTTCGGCCGGGACAAGCACCAGGTCCTGCCCGTGGGCTGCAACAGCCCCGTGCGGCAGGACAGGACAGGGCGACCGGCTTCCCCAAAAAGGCCTGGAGGCAATGGAGGCCGAGCACCTCCCGAGCGGTGACGGCCCGAGGGCATCCAGGGGGTGAGGACAGGGGTTGCTGCCCTCTGCTTAGCGCTGGCGAGACCCGTCGGGACACTGGGGCCAGGCTGGGCTCACCAGCGCAGGACGGACATTGCAGGAGTGTGGTGGGTCCCATGGGGGCCTCGGGACGGTCGGGGCTGGAGCACGGTCGGTCGGAGGAGAGGCTGAGCCTGGGGTTTGCTCAGCCCGGAGAGGAGAAGGCGAAGGGGAGACGCTTCTGCGGCCTGCGGCTGCCTGGCGGGGTGGGGAGAGGAGAGAGCCAGGCTCCTCTCAGAGGTGACAGGCGGGAGGGCAGGGCTGCTCGTGACAAGAGGCACAAGCTGTGGCCAG
>NW_009241115.1:0-864 GCF_000690835.1 Fulmarus glacialis | reverse complement strand
CTGCCTGCCAGGTTAAACCATGACAGAGCCACAGGGTAGTGAAAGAGTTTGGAATCAGGTTTGCTGCCTGCATGGCCAATTGAAAAACTGTGTAAGAGTGCTGAGAGTTAGTTAAGATATTTGAGCCTAAAATGGCACAATAAAAAAGGATGAGACAAATTCAGGAAAGCTAATCTCGTTGGTGAATATTGAATGCAGTAGGTCCAAATGCAATCTCTGGTTCAAGGAGCTGCTAAATTGCCAGTAGCAGGAAATGAGCATAAATTAGCAATGGAAAGATAACTGTGTACTTATAGCCACTTCTGGCAAATATCAGAGGCAGCATACCGATCCCCGTGTAATTTTGGTCTGACCCACTGTGTTAGTGCTTATGTTTTCAGATGTTTACTCTCCTTTCTTTCTTTTTTAAGAAGAGTTAGCCTGAGTTTTCTTAGAAGTTGGAACATCTTTCTGCTTATTGATATGCGAACAGGCACTCTGAATATGGGAAGTTTAGAGTCAAAGTAAGATATTTTCTGTGTTCATTGCTTGCCAACAGCCATAATGTTTTTCCAACTCAAGTTGAGCAATTTTATTGCTGTTCTAGTGTCTATGTGCTGGGAATAAACACAAAGCACAGGGTGCATTTCTGTGTCCTTGGAGTTCTTTGTTTCTGTGTGCTAAGACAAAATTGTAGGAGGCAAGAGAGCCTATACTCCTGTATTTGATGGACACACGTGGCACAGGTTAGTATCCCATACTGGATATTGGTTGAACACACAAATACATACATACAGACATACAGAGATGCTGAAAGACTTACAGTTCCTGATGGGAATGAATAGGGCTATGCTCAGGGCTTATTTTAGTCTCACCTAAAAACTT
>NW_009241114.1:0-866 GCF_000690835.1 Fulmarus glacialis | reverse complement strand
TGGCAAATGTTTTATCTTATACTGATTTCTGTGTGTAGGTTAAGTACTCAAGCTGTTTGAGATCATGATATGCTGCAGAGGCTGTTTTTTTTCTAGACACTAGGAATAGGAAATACAAAGGATAAAGACGTATTGGGTTTACCAGAACTTGGGAGATTTTTCCCATCGTTTATGAGCTGAGACACACTCTTCTCTTCTAGGCTCTTGCCTTGCTTCCCACCTCACCTCGCAGTTTTACCCCTGAAAGCAATAGCGCGTGTGGCAGGCGCTGGAGGTAAATCAGAACTGCACAGCGCAAAGTGGTTTATGTGCGAGGACATCACCGGGTTTCTGGGAATCCACAGTCATCTCGGTTCCTGCGCGTCTATGAGGTATCTTCCTTCAGCATCATGGTCTTCGTTTCCAGAAGGTGGAGAGCGCTTTAGGCACTTCTAAATCTTTAGGAAGCCAGCACCCACTTCGGAGTATCGGCTCAACTGCTGAGGGCCGTGTGCTTCCTTTCCAGTGTCTCTGGACTGCCCCCAACTCTCCTGCCCGTTGCTCCTTAGTAGCTGGTGCCTGCCAGCTCCATTCTGCGTGGTTTCTGCTGCCTGCTCCGGGCCTGCGTCCCTAGCACCGAGAGCCTCTTGTGCTCCCCTCCGTGGTGACATGCTTCCCGAGTCCCTTGGGAAGATCCCTCTCGCGGCTGCCCCTGTGCGACAGACCTGACCGAGACCTTTAAAATGAACACTGATGGCGATGTCTCAGGCCATTTATGAGATGATGTGCAGAGGAGATTGCGTGTGTTTTCTAAATATGGCAAATGTATAATTTTGGTTTGAGCCTTACGTCTTAATGATCTCATACCACTAATTTTTGGGGAGGGG
>NW_009241113.1:0-855 GCF_000690835.1 Fulmarus glacialis | reverse complement strand
GCCGTACTCTTAAAAACTAATAGCCACAATGACGTAAAAAATACAGCTAGTTTCAGTGAAGTGACAAATATGTGGAGCATCTTTTTCAAGTGTGACAGATCTGGGATATAGACGGGATATCTGCGTGGAAGGTATGCTTACCTGGAAACAGGAGAATGCTGGTTATGTCCTTGGCATCATATGCGACATGGGTTTTCATTTATGGTAGCACTTTGTCAGTGGACCTTCTCATTGTAATTATGGGCTATAGTTACCATATAATTTGCAGTCATTACTACTGCCTGTAAGAATTGCAGGGATTCTAGTCAAGAATAGGACCATTAACATTTCTTTTATTTGTGCTCCATGTTGAATGATGTTACCTGTATAATAGTGTGAATTTCTTCCTGACAGGGTGATAGAGGGTTGCAGTTCTTTGGACGTGGTTTCACATCAGGCTATCTCCGGCTGCCAGCTCTTCCCCTCCAACTACAAGTCTTTTTCCAGATGTGGTGATGAAAGATGCAGCTTATGCTTTGGCCAGCCTGTAGTCTTTCCTGACAGAAGAAGAAAGCAAGAATCTAATTCTATTTTTGTTCGTATTTTTGCCAACAGTTTTCTTTTTTTATGTGTTATTGACAGCCCACCATCATATGGGGAGCCCTAGTCAGCTACCGAAAGAAATGGGGCATGAGCTAAAAAGAAAGCGCACCTCTTCCCTTTGCATGGTCCTAGTGGCCAGTCTGGTGGGCTGGAGGAGGATGGAGGCATCTAGTCCCACATTGCTTAGGAAAAGCTGTGGCGTGTCTGCTTTTATCTTTCTGTGGAATTAATTATGTTTATAGCGGCAAAGAATTTGACTGCTGTGTACATGCA
>NW_009241112.1:0-862 GCF_000690835.1 Fulmarus glacialis | reverse complement strand
TTATTTATTGGTACAGCTTGTCACACAAAGGACTGACAGCGAACCTCTTGCTGCTACTCCTTTCCTCAGAGCAGTTTGACATTGACATATTAACGTCAGCACAAACTCTTAAGGCTTGCGCAGTGCCCAGCCTGCACAAGAGTGAGGAGCCTGGGCTGGTCCATAGCACCGTGGAGTCTCTTACAGGCAGTCAGGTTTCGGTGTTTGTACCTACTCTTCGTAATGAGTTTGAAACTTGTTGAGTCAAGTGTGACTAAATGTTGTGAAACCAGAAGGTCAGGCAGAGGACAAAAGCTTCGTTAGGGCTCCCTCACAGGAAAACTCACAGCTCATCTCTTGTCAAATTCCCTCAATCACAGGACACAGATGCATAGGAAACCTTGCTTCATTAATTCCACTTCCCACACCTGCTGCTTTATGCACTCGTAACAACAACAAAAAAGTGTTTCTTAGTCCAGTGAAACACTGGAAACACCTTTGAAGTTCTTTCATGTTGGCTTCAATACCAGCTCAATTCTCTACGGCTCTGCACAGTCATTTATGTGAGAAAGAAGCAAGCATTTCTAAGTCGGGACTTTTGGAAGAGCCTGTTCTACAGTTTTACTTATATACTAGCTATTATCCTTTGAAGAGTTCAATCATAGGGAGGTTTTTTGAAAAGGTCATTCTGGCTCCCCAGGCCTTTACAGAAATTAAAGTCAGGCTTTGTACCAATGTAAACCGATTTGAATTTTCTGCTACAGGACATCAGAGATGATTACAGCAGCTAGAGTTCCTCAGAGGTCCCACTTTTTGCTTCCCAGCTAGAAGCCAGGGTGGTGCCCCATGGTACTCGTTCCTAGGACTGCTCAGAAAACACATC
>NW_009241111.1:0-863 GCF_000690835.1 Fulmarus glacialis | reverse complement strand
GGAGAAGCCGATGAATTTCTTAACCTAATACATATCCTGTAAGTTAAGATCTGGATTTATTTCTCTAGTTTTCTTTTTTCTACTTTAGTAACAATACAATACCAAAACAAAATGCTTTATACTGTATCCTTGGCTTAACAAGTTTTAAAGTTTTACATCTTAGATTGCATCTGTTTATAAATCATATGCCACATCTCATCATATAGATAAGAATGACATTTTTCCAACTACACATTGTACAGTACATTTAATCTGTAAATTGCAATTGTATTTGTCCAAGTAAAGTGTAGGTGGGCAATCTCCTGTGTTATGTAGTGGCATTGGTCATGTAGCTGGGCAGTATGTGGTAATTGTGAAGATTAAAGAGAAATAAATTATTGCTTATCTTTAAGGAAAAAAAAAAGCCAAGAGTTCTTTGATTTAAATTGAGCATTTGCCTTTAAAGGATGAGTCATTTCACTATGCATGATATTTACAGTGTATAGAGATTTCAAGAACATGGGACACAATTCCATAGACTAGTTCTTATGAATTAGCTTTTCATTTTGCAGAACACATAAGAGTGAGTGGGTCTTTCTGGCTTTCTCTTACCTGCTATTATTAGTTGATTGAATGATTCATTAATATATTACTATGTTGTATGCTGTCAGGTAACTACTATAGGTCCTTTCCCTGGCTGAGCTTGCTATTTGTTCTACACATACAAAACATAAACAGAGCATATGCCCAACTTTGAGCCAAATCTCGTGCAAGAAAGACTAGCAGTGGCTGTCACTGACATTTTCATAGAAGATGAGTTAAGGAAAAATAGAGAAGGAAAGGCAACTAAATGAGTTAAGTGTTTAACTTTATTGTGGAGGAGC
>NW_009241110.1:0-855 GCF_000690835.1 Fulmarus glacialis | reverse complement strand
CATTCATTCATCTCTGAACTGCAAGAAGTTTAACCAAACGGTCGCCTTCAGTGGCTGGGTCCAAAGCCTAAAACCAACTCAGGGCACCCCACCCTGCCAGCACGTGCACAAAATAACTTCTGGCAAGTAGCAGTATTTCAAAGATTGTTTGGAACAAATAATACATTAAGAGGCAGGTAACGGTAGCCCTGTCAACCAATTAATGTGTGTAAACTATGACAGGTCCTTTGGAAATGTCCTCTGTTTGTGGGACTATTGGCTATAAACCTGTCATCAGAGTGGCCAGAGGCAGCGTGGTGAAATCTCCCCAGGGCAGGGAAGGCTGGGGTGCGCACCAGCTTGTAAAGCTGGAGGGAGGGAGCATGCCAGGGTTACTGTCAGGTTGGGGTTTGACTGTGACTCCCTAGACCTTTTATGGCTTTAGCAAGAACGGTGCTGGAGCAGCTTCTGTTGCAGGGGGTTTGCAGTGTCTCAGTGAGGCGAGCCTGTGGCACTGTGGCTTATCTGACCTGCTGGGACTAACTTCTGCCCAAGAGAAGGCTGTAACCCAGCAGTGGGTGTATGTTGCTGATCCTCAGGGTAAGCCCATTAATTTTTGGCTTAAGTCTGGCTTTTCTACTTAGGCTCTCGGGTCTTATGTTTATAGTTTTGAAAGTACCTGGTATTGATTAAGGAGATGGCATGTAAAACATGCATCAGGAGAAGGTTCAATTTTAAATGTAAAACAAGTAAAAATGCATATGACTGTTCAGAGCACTAACAGCAAGGTCTGCAATCATGCAAATAGTCCTGCGTGATCTCGTTCCAAAGAAGAAAATACTAACTTCCACTTCCTACTGATATAAAAGTATTTTT
>NW_009241109.1:0-865 GCF_000690835.1 Fulmarus glacialis | reverse complement strand
CGTGGCCGGGCCTCAAGGGCGGGTGGCTGGGTGCTCCTGGCACTGCGATGGTGTGGGGCGTGGGTGCCATCGCGTTGTTAGAGGAGCTGTTTTGTCATCCGGCAGTAAGTTGGGGATGATGATGTTAAATCTGTGTAAGAAAAGGTTTTACGCCTGTTATTTGGAGATACCGTAGGTACTATCTGCAACATGTACATTTACAAAGACAATTCTGTGCATCTCATTAGTCCTTTAGTCTGGGATGTGAGAGAGAGACGTTTGATGGTGCAGTTCGTAGGGCATCCTAAAGCTCTGCGTTTTGTTATTGCTTAGAAGATGGCTCAGGGTTTTTTTTCTCTTTTCAAGTAGAAGTGGTCCAAGGGGAAAGTGAGAGACAAGTTAAACAACCTTGTCCTGTTTGACAAAGCCACCTATGACAAACTGTGCAAAGAAGTGCCCAACTACAAGCTCATCACCCCTGCAGTTGTCTCAGAGAGACTGAAGATTCGAGGCTCTCTAGCTAGGGCTGCCCTCCAGGAGCTGCTCGGCAAAGGTAAGCGCGCAAAACTGGAAAAACAGAAAGCAGCTTGAATTGGATGTTTTCTTTTCCTTGCTCACCAAGAAGATTTTGTGCCGCATCTGAAGTACGCAAACTGGCGCGTCTGACAAGCCACTGCCTTTTAGCTTGCATTTCAAAAGTGCTCCAAAGTAAGCAGCAGTGACTCTGCTGCATTCAGTGGCGTTGCTCTACTAAGAAAATGCTGCCAGAAGGACGGGTTGTGACATAACCGCTGCCAGACCTGAACAAAAGCCTTGTATAAGCGTGTGTAGTACTGGGTACCCTGCTGTTTCCTATCACAATCCAGTCTGCTGCTTTAGAAGGGAG
>NW_009241108.1:0-861 GCF_000690835.1 Fulmarus glacialis | reverse complement strand
ATATTGAGCCACCTAAATATTTAAGGTTTTAAGGAAATGTTGATAAAGGTATGGTAGAGACAGTTTTGACAACACTCTAGTGAAGAATAGGCAAAGATTTGTCAAGTCATCACAGACTCAAAATTCATTTTCATTCCAGTGATAAAGTCCCTAATTCAAAGCTGTTCTTACCCATGAGTCCTACTCATGCAAAGACTTACAGAGCACTCAGCCTTGGAGGATTCACGACTAAAACCATACAGAAATCCCATGAAATACTAGCAAGTTAAGTCCTCCTCTCAAAAGCCTCCCATTCCAGGTAACTACTAACCCTCTATGATATCTAACCATGCCAAACCATCTTGTTCTATGTGAAGGATTTACTAAAACACTTCAATACATGGTTGGGTTACATTTTTGTAGGTGGACCAGTGTAGACCTTGACACCTGGGTCATCCTCCCAGCAGCACTGACAGAGCCAGGAAGAGTGGTAGAAATAGTCATGAAGACATAACTTCATGGTCAGAACTGTAGGATGACCACATGTCTGGTTGGAGGCAACCAGAAATAAAAAATGACTAGTATTCCTGCTCTTCTGCTCCATGCATCCTGATATCCTACTCCTTACCTATGAGGATTAGTCCTCAGAAAGCCAAACCAGTTAATCACATAATCCTCAAGTTTTTCTATAAAGCTTTCTGTGTCCCAATAGTATTGATTAATAGCCTGGAGTGAAAGGGGTTTTTTTCTGAGCAAGTGGCAGGTGGTAGATTCAGACTCAATACACCATCTCCCTTCAGGGAAAGTGGTTCTTACAAACAACAGATGGATGGCACAATAGCTAAAGGCCTGGAACTCAGGTTGCATTGTTATCTAAAAGTT
>NW_009241107.1:0-865 GCF_000690835.1 Fulmarus glacialis | reverse complement strand
CCCCATGGGGACCCCCTATGGTGCCCTGTATAGCCCCACAGGGACCCCCTAGAGACACGCCTATAGCCCCACAGGGACCCCGTGTAGCCCCACAGGGACCCCCTATAGACACCCCTATAGCCTCACAGGGACCCCCTATAGACACCCCAATAGACACACAGGGACCCCCTATGGTGACCTCTATAGCCCCACAGGGATCCCCTATAGACATCCTTATGGCCTCACAGGGACCCCTTACGGGGACCCCCTATAGCAGCCCCTTATAGCTACACAGAGATCTCCTATGGGGACCCCTATAACCCCACGGAGACCCCCTATAGACCCCCCTATAAGCCCACGGAGACTGCTGTGGGACCCCTATAACCTCATGGAGAGCCTTATGGGGACCCCTATAGCTCCCCTAGACTTACAGATACATGAGCCCTGTGGGCTCTTATCACCTATAGATACACTTACGGGTTTCTATAGATATTTGTATAGGCTTATGTAGATACCCCTATAGATATGCCTATATGTAGTCAGATAGTTCCTTATAGGTACTGGTGCAGTGCCAGGAGATGCTCCTATAGGTGTTTTTATAGACACTGCTATAGCGCCATGTGTATACTTCTATAGGTCTTCTTACAGGCATTCCTATAGCTCTAGAGATATCCTTATAGATATTCATATAACTCCATGTGGGTACTCCTACAGATGTCTTTATAGACACCAACATGGCTTTTCCATGCAGATACTTGCACTGTGCAACGCGGGTGCACCTATAGCCAAACGTGTAGCTCCGTATAGGTACCCACATAGCTCCTATAGACATCCCGTAGGATCGCCACCCTCCCGTTCCCATTCCCCTCCCGCCCCAGTGCAGCCC
>NW_009241106.1:0-858 GCF_000690835.1 Fulmarus glacialis | reverse complement strand
GTATACAGATGATAATATGCAATAATAAAGCTAGAAGTTATAATCGTAATAATATCTTGTTAATCATAAATGTGAAAGTATTATTTAATCATCACCGATAATTAATTGAAATATATATGTAAAAAAAGTATAGGAGTAAATATGATAATACATAGGTAACACATATGCATTGACTTCAACAAAGTCATGCCAATTACCTCAGCACGTGAACAAAGCTACATAGTCAGAAAAGAGAATGAACTGTATAGTGTGTCATGAGGAATATTCCCTATTTCTTGTCTTGTTCTCGGGACACACTAGAGTTGCAGAACTATCGTAAACCAGCCATTTCTATGACATAGCTTTCATGCATAATACCATAAAAGTATGTTCTTAATGCCATTGTTCACGGCATTTTAAATAATGCATCCTGGTAGATATATATTTTCCAAATGCTGTTACGTACTGTAAATGCTTTTATATTTAAATTGGAATTGATGCTTTTTAAGTGTAATTCCTGTGGAACATGCTTTAATTACCCTTCTGTTTTGGAGAAACTGCACTTTATGTTGACAACAGCTTATAAGGTGTTTGCACTCTTAGTTGTTCTAAAGCAGACAATTCCTTAATTGTACATTGAGTGCCTGTCTAACGACTGCACTCAATGTGGATCATGGAAAAAGAATTAAGTTTTTTTGTTACATGACTATACACAAGATAGTTTAAAAAATGCAACTGAAGCCTTTCAGAGTGGTCTAGCTTTGGAAAAATTATTGTTATTGTTTATATTTGTTTTACTCAACCATAGATTCAGGGAGCTGAAACTTTACAAGCAGGTCGATAGGAAGAAGTTGGTGCTACCACTGGTAACAGCATTCC
>NW_009241105.1:0-856 GCF_000690835.1 Fulmarus glacialis | reverse complement strand
AAATGACGATTCCTCCAATATTTTTTTGAAGTCACAGGCCATCTTTGGGTTTTCAGATTACATCCAGTTTGGAGAATTCTGAGTTTATCCTGATTTCAGACACTGGGCTTTGGTGTGGTAAGGTAGCTAGACAAAGAGTCTCCCGAAGCACTTAGCAGCTGGGTCTTGCAAATGGTGAGACTTACTTGCTTCCTCCCCTCCCCTGGGCAAAGCTTAAATCTGTCCTGGTGGAACTGAGAAGCTTCTCTATGAAAAAAAGTCTGTGTTTTAAACTGTTCTTTTTGCAAATCTTGAAATAGGTAAGAGGCTTTCAGTTTTTAGAGCTGTAGTTGCTCTCAGGTAGAAGCTTAGACCATGCCTCATTTGTTATAAAAGTAGTTTACCATTCAGCCCTCTCCCTGTTCTTCCACAATCTACTTGAACCTGACTGTAATTCTGAGCATCCACAAATGTGGATGTGAACATGTAAATCCTTGACTGTGTCTGTCCTTAAATCATGTTGTCCTAGTTAGTGACTGCGCAATGGCAATGAAAGTGGCACTGTTTTGCGAGGAGTGGAAACTGCGATGTCCCCACTGCCAATCCCAATGGCATGTTGTTTGCCATAGGAGCCCATCAGAAGGAAGGTGTGCACTGTCTTACACGTGTGATCTGGCATTTGCTTGCGTGAGGGCAAATCTGCAATGCGTCTGGTGTGATCGGTGGGGTCACATCCATATAAACAAACTCTGCTGAGTACACTCTGGGACTCGAACTTCCAATGCATGGACGATGCTGACTGTTTGTCTTTTATTTTTAAAAATAAATAAATAAAAGACATTTGGAAAGCCATTGAGAAAACGGATTTTTTTTTTTT
>NW_009241104.1:0-859 GCF_000690835.1 Fulmarus glacialis | reverse complement strand
GAGAGTGTGGTGTTCTGGTAAATAAAGTACTCTTTGAGAGATTTCTTTGCAGATCAATGGCATCAGACTTCACCTGCACTTCAGAATACCCATTCCTTTATTTTTCAGTGTCTTCTACTTCCCTTTACTTTCCCTCCACGTATTCCCATCCTTCCTCTGAATCTGCAGGCTTGTGCTTCACATTATTTACCCATGGCTTTTTGTGACCTCTGCTTTTGCTCTTGCTTGTCTTTCTTTTCTTCTTTCTTGCCTTGCCTCCTTCATCTCCCTAAATTCTCCCCAAAATTTGGTTCCTTCTTTCTTCCATCCTTTAGCATTTAACTTTTTGACTTTGTAAGTCCAAGTAAAAAAGTAATGAAAATGGAATAATATTTTCATTCCATAATGGCTGCCTAGTTCTTCACCACTAGGAGCAAGTGAACTTGGAAACAGGTAAAACATTTAGTTAATTTGATGACACATACTCATGTGAATTCATGCCAAATATGTATAAAAGATTAGGATTTTAGACATATGTCCGTTATAGCGGCACAGCAAGTTGCTGCCTACCAACTGAGCTAAGGAATATGCTCTGGTCTTTTTCAAATGTAATGGTAACACGTTAACTTAAATTTAATTTGAAAGTCCACAAGGAACTGTTTCATACAATGGTCTAATCTGATCTGACCAAGAGTGTCACCCAGCAGTTCCTACACCAAGTCTGTAATTTCTGTTGGAGTTGGAACATATATTTTAGTGAAACATCCAATCTTGATTTAAAGACTTGAAGAGACAGGAAATCCATCACTTTCCTGGGTAAGTTGTTCCAGTGGTTACCTACTCTCATTTGTTCACTCACCGATTACCATCACAGGCAAAA
>NW_009241103.1:0-856 GCF_000690835.1 Fulmarus glacialis | reverse complement strand
ATTCTCCCTCTGGCTTCATTTTTCAAGGTTAAATAAGCCGACCACTACACAGCGCAATACTCTGTAGAGATGCCTAAGCTGGGCTGGACAGCAAAAGCAGTTTAGCTCCGTGAATACAGCATCTGCCTGGATCAATTTACCTTGTTTCTCCAAGTAATCTATGTACTGTGCTATGAAATGTATACTCACACATGTGAAAACCTGTCCTTGTGCAAAAGCCTTTGCAGCTTGCCCACCAATTTCATCGTCCTTCTCTATACTGGTGCCACTTTGATTCTGTCCTTCATGAAAACACGTACTCAGGGTTGGATGGAGAAGAGCTGCAGAGGTCTCACAAGACTCTCATCCAACAGTTTTCTTGTGTCCCTATATACCGTGCAAATACTTCTTCTGATATGTGGTAATACCTCGCTGATCATCTGGTACACACAGTTTTTCTTCTCATTTCCAACTGACTATCTCTTGCCACAGAGTTAAAGTTTTGCTGTTAGCTTACAAGTTATGACTTTTCACCTTGTTCTAGGAAATACCCCTCTCTTTCACACGTCAGCCTTCAAAGCTATTCACATCTTTCTATATGCTACCCCACTACCACTTCAAGGCATCAGTGCTTCTCTACTTTCTGCCATCAGCGCATTTTGCCTGGGCACGTTATTTTCTGTTCCACTAGTGCTTCAGGATCAGTGAAATACCTCTCTTCACTCGTCACTCTCTCATAGCTGTCTTTTCCCATTAGTTTGTCTCTTCCCACATCTGAGTTCTTGGACTAATCCTCTTTCATTATTATCTTACTAATTATGTGAAATATCATGTATTTTACTGCATTTATCTCACCAAAGAAAACTCTCAGACTGGT
>NW_009241102.1:0-859 GCF_000690835.1 Fulmarus glacialis | reverse complement strand
CCTCGCATGTGGCTCTGCAGCGACCACAACGCATCGCTCTTCTCCCCATAACAACACGCATCATTTCCTATGTCTCTAAGGTCTTAATCTGATGCTGTAAAACGCAAAATGACAGAAACTTCGGAAACGCCCATCAGGGGGCAGCAGGGGCTAAGAAATCGCAGTCGTTGACGCGCAATTAGACCTTATCTATCTGAATGTTAGTTCTGAAATCATTAACAATCTTGTATTAGGAACCTTAGAATAAAAAAATGCTAGGAAATAGCTTAATAAATCCTAAGGCATACATCTTAAACAGAAATTTTTTTTCTGGAGAGGAAAGACCAATGAAACAAAGCACTAAAAACAGTCTTTCCTTACTAATGACTTAAATCCTCGAAGGTACTTTTAAACTATATTGGTATATATCTATGACTGGTAACGTGTAACGTTCTCATAATTGTATGAGAACAGGGAGAAGGGATGGACCAGGGCTGAAACCGGCCTAAGTCGGGGAGAGCAAGCACTGTAACTGCTTTCCCTTTCTCCCATTTCAGGGACTTTCACTGAGCAATGGCACGCAGGAAGTGGACGGGGCAAGGGAAGGTGCCCTACAAACAGCTGGCAATCCAAGCAGCCTACAAGATCGCACGCACAACAGGCAGTGTGAAGAATCACCAGTAATGGCTGGGCTCAGTAGGGCAGAGAAAGCTGTAAAAAGATGAGTGTACAGACCACAAGAAGTAGGGACCGGAGGTAGGGGTTGTGTTCTTAATACTAAACTATGCTAGGGCTTTTCGATGACTGGAATTGAACATTCATCACTAAAATAATTAGAGAATATACCATGAGTAAAAATGAAGTAAAATATAGAAGTTAC
>NW_009241101.1:0-844 GCF_000690835.1 Fulmarus glacialis | reverse complement strand
AATGAAGCTTGGTTAGAATGGAGGTGCTTTTTAAGTGTTCCCTTATAAATCCACCCAGATGGAATTGTTCCAGGCTGCCTGTCCTGATGACCATGTCTGTTAAGAAGGTTTCTTGTGTTCTGTGTAGTATCACAGTCCATTTACTCATAGTTCTGTACCCACCTTCCTGACCCCGGACAGTAATACCATCAAGCTAATGGTAGGGTTTCTGTTGCAACTTCACAAGCGTGCTGGTTGAGAGCAAGTAACAGCCTTGCTGTGCAGAAATAACTGGAGCCCACAAAGAACAGCAGCATCCTTTGGTAGGGGTGATCCATGAGCTCGTTTACGCAGTTGGTCTGTGTGAGCTGACATCTGCAGTTCCCGATTGGTTGGGTTAGTCTTGCCATTCGGGACAAGCCGTAATAACAGGCAGTTTCTAAAAAGGGACTCCGACTGTCTTAGGGCATGGAGAAATCCCCTCAAACATAAAAGTGGTGATAGCTTACTGAACTTCACCTCGCCTTCACCAGGGAGTAGAGGGGTGTGATGGAAGTCTCTAAAACCAAGGAATGATTGACAGGGGATCATGGAATAACAACATACCTTCAAGTCTCTGAACAAAAATACGTTCTCTTTTATGAAGACATGGGAAACTTGTAAACTGACAAAAACCTGTCATGTAAGAGTATGATTTAAAATACAGAATTTATTGTTGTAGGATTTTATTGAGGCAAAAAAATGCATAAAACCATGGAAAAATAAGGGGATATTTGACATGGGTAACTAAATGTTAATAGCTCTTCCAAATTTACATTAAGCATTCTGCTTCAAGACTTAAGGCAATCCCCAGCTCTGGGAGATC
>NW_009241100.1:0-862 GCF_000690835.1 Fulmarus glacialis | reverse complement strand
GGACGGGCAGAAGGGCGGCCGTGCCGCTCCGCCTGCCGCACCCGGCACCGACGGCCGGCACACAAGCTCCGGGAGCCACGTCGGACATAAACGCTCACGAGCTCAGAGCTGCGCTTTGGGACAAGGCTTAAACCTGGGGCAGTTAGTTGTTGACACAAACAAAAAGAAGAAAAAAAAAACCCATTTGTAGAATAGGACAAGTGGAAGGGTTTCTGCTGTATCCAAAATATTTCACTTTGCCCGACATCCCTTTTTTGTATACAGCCTGATAATACCGTCAGAAGGTAATTTTGACCAGCAAAGAACCTTTAAAAGCCTTGTGAAATATAAAGGAAAAGTATAGTTGGAATAAATAATTTATTACTTGGCTCCATCAACCAATGGTGAGAGGAGGTGTGGGCACGATCTGCAGCTAAGACCTGCCAAAAATAAGCCAAGCCCTATTTATCTGAACGATCTTTACTTGCTGACTTCAGAAAGCTACTTCAAAATAAAGGTTGGGATCATTTATGAATAAATAGGACGCCTTAAATATCCCAGCAAGCATACATCCTTGGTAACCAATATGATCTAAATGTTCTTCTGATCTCACATGTCTAAAATAAAAATAAACTCATTGGTAAATTTATGTTGAAAATTATTTTTTTTTCTCAATAAAAAAGTCCCTTTTTGAGAAACCGTCAGGAGAAAAAAGCCAAATAACACCAAAGGCTCTGGCCAATTTTGAAATTCTGTCCTGGCCCTCCTAAAACATGCTAATTTCCCTAAAATTTCCACCGAATTTTAAACTCGCACGCCTGCTTTTCCAGCGTGCAGGTTTCCTGCCCCCCGGCCTCCCCCCAGCCGGCTGGGCTGCACCAGG
>NW_009241099.1:0-858 GCF_000690835.1 Fulmarus glacialis | reverse complement strand
CGCGCTGCAGCGACAGCACGCGCTGCAGCAGCCGTCGTGACGCGCTGCTTTGCTGACGGGCCAGCGTCCCTCTGGAGAGCAAGTGGCCGTTCCCCGGCACCCTCCAGGAGCAACGTGTGCTACTTGGAGTTGAGTAGCTGTTCACCTTCAGAAACTATTTTTAAACCTGTGGTCCCCCTCATCACTTCACAGCTATGGCTCTGTGGCTGCCTGCTTGGCTCCTTAACTCGTCTTTTGGGCTGGAAAAGGTCTTTGCTCAGTGCAAGTTCAGGACAACACATCCCAAGAATAAAAAACGGGAACAGATGCTTGGGGAGGTGAGCAATAAAAGTGATGTACAGGACTCTCCTGCTGCCTGGAATCCCAGCCTCTCAAATTTGGCAGCTGGAGGGTTTCCTGAAGTGAAAATTATGCCTGGATCACCACTCACTGGGGGCTTATCCTCTATGTGTCTACCTTATCTAACTCATATTAAATAAATTTTAACTTCTGGCTTCTATCTTACCCTCTGGAAACATACTTCACAATTTAATTATATCTATATGAAAATGTACATCCTTCTGCACGTTTTGAAGCCGCTTCCTGATTATCTCAATCTTATTTTTCAACAACGAGAAATTCAGATCTTCAGGTCATTCATGATTTTACAGATTCCTCTGCATTAACTGTGTCTTTTCCTAATGCATTCCCAGTTTTTTTTGCATACTTACATGCATTTTCAGCTGAAACAAGGCTGTGCACTCAAGTAGTAGTCATTGAAGCCTTAAAAAATGAAAAGCCTATTTTCAGTGCTAGATATGAAAGTCCATGAGTGCTGGTCGGTTTTTAGGAACCACCTTTTAGAAGCACAGGAGCAGG
>NW_009241098.1:0-848 GCF_000690835.1 Fulmarus glacialis | reverse complement strand
AGATGATCTTTAAAGGTCCCTTCCAACTCCAACCATTCGATGATTCTATAGTCACTCAGCCTCAAAAGAAGGATCTTCATGAAAGCATTTATCCAACAGCAAAGTAGGAGAAAAATGAGTCCTTGTATTTCTGCCTGAAGTTCTGAAAAATTTCTGTCCCATCAAATAGCGCGGTCCACTGTGAGCAGTCCAGTACCTTCTACCTTTCCAAAAATCTTTTTTATTTTAATAAATGTACTGTTTGCTTGGCTACTATTTTCAGGGGAAAATAGGAGGCGGAAGTCATTCTGTCTGTTACTGAATACAGCATTTTACAAAGCTTTCTATCAGAAAAAAATGGCTAAGATAATATTTGAAATAAGTAATGATTTTTTTAAAAATAAGGCTGCCCATTAAATTAAAGGAACTAAAGGGCACTTGCAAAATTATTTCTTCCTTCGTCTCCTCCATCTGATAACATTTGCAAGATCTCTTTGCATTTCCTCCTTTGCTGAGCCTAAATCTAACTGCCTATGATTGTAAAACACAAAATTAAAAGGTCCAGATATGTGGTCAAAATATTGGAGCACCGGAAGAAGGAGCTTTTAGGAGAGCATATTGACTGCCCCGGGACTGTGCTGCTACATCAGCTGTTTGGAAGAAGGAGAGAGGCCTAGCCTAAACCTCGGAAAATGCATTTGCAGGGGATCAAACAAATTTAGAGGTAAAGCTACCAGCGGACTGCCTCTGACAGGAGTGAACAGAAGGGAGTAAGATACAGGATTCGAAGGACAGATGTATGCTGCAGAACTAACCCCCAGAAATTTCTCCTCAGTGGTATGTGTCCTTCCCAACAGACTAACTTCTGT
>NW_009241097.1:0-854 GCF_000690835.1 Fulmarus glacialis | reverse complement strand
TCCTTTGTGGGTTCTCAGAGAACAGACTGAAACTAGAGGAGTTCACGGCCCAGGTACGGCTCAGGCCTTTACCTCTTCCAAAGCCTGTACCAAACTACCGCCAGTCTGGTCAAGGAGTTGAGTGCATCCATTACACATGGTGGCTTCATTGCTCTAGCACAGCCCAGGATGTAGTTGACCTTTTCTGCAAAGGCATGCTGCTGACTCACATTCAGTTTGTCCACCTGGACCCCCCAGATGTTTTTCTGCAAAGCTGTCTCCTAACCAGTGAGACCTCAGCCTGTCCCATTGCATAGGGTTTTTTGATCCAAGATGCAGGGCTTGATACTTGTTTTTCTTGAACTTCATGAGGATCTTTTCAGTCTATTCTTCTAGACTCAAAACTTCTCTGAATAAGCATCTCTGCCTTTCTTTGTATGAGATTCTTCCCACTGTTTGGTGTCATTTTCAAACCATCCACTGTTTGTTTCACCATGGCTTCCAGCTGTTACACCTTCCTTGCTTTCTGTGCTTCAAACTCTTGTCACCACAGATTTTCTGCAAAGACCCGGTCAATTTCCCCTTTGTTTTCCCTGATGATGCATGGTCTGTTCACCTGTTCCTCAAGTTCCTTCACCTCGTGACTCAGTGCCTTGTCTGAAGTATGTCACACACGAGAGGCCACCTCAGACCCAGACCAAGACCTCTACAGCAGTCCACATCCTAGATCTCTGTCTGGGTCAAGGCCTCCAGTGTGCTGGGGCATTAGCAGCAGTCAGTGCCAGAGAGGTTCCCCGCAGCATGGTGAGAACAGTGTTGCACAGTCTTCAAGTAGCTCCACCCAGTTTTGAGCAGGTACTGGGTGCTTCTGCATT
>NW_009241096.1:0-848 GCF_000690835.1 Fulmarus glacialis | reverse complement strand
AAATAATAGATACTGAAATCTTTGGTTCCTTTCTAGGAGAACAAACCATACAGCTCATTGTAGGTTTTGGTCTCTGAGTTAAAGCGTAACCTCCTGAACGACGGGGAAGGCATACCAAGTGATTGTGTTACTTCCCACTGTCGAGCTCTTGGGCCAGGAGACTGTAACGTGATTGTTCAGCTCCCTGGAATTGTATAGTTTGCTATGTGGCTGTATAGAGCATTAATTCATGCGCTGTATGGCCGCTTCAGTGCTACCGTTACTTGAGAGGCTGACCTTGCAAGGAGCTGGGAGCCATCTGCAAGGTGCTGAGTCTCCAGGGCCTGGCCATTGCTGGACTGGCTCCTCTGCACTGACTGTGCAAGGCCTGCATGGGGATGTGCTTTCGTAACATACTGGGCAGAGGCTTTCACATATTAGAGGGACTTAGTACATTGAGTGTATTTTCTTAATGAACATCGATCTACTTTTATTTCTCTAAACAGATTTTAGCATATTGGAACAGATTGTCTCTAGACGCTATAACTGCACATTGACATTTTCTAACATCTTTTTCATTTGTAGGTGGGATTACATTATTTGCAGTGATTACTTTAATTCTGGACTCTTTTAAAATTGGATATTATATTGATTTTTCAAACTGTTTATCACCAACTGAAGGCATTTTTCCTGTTACACATGCCATGCACACCATCTTACAGGTAAAAGTCACTGGTTGCAGTTTCATATTATATCTGTATTTCTTACAAAAAATATCTTTTCTCTTCTCATCATCAGTGAATTTTACACTAATTTAATTTCAAAGCATATCACGGGACACTTTTGAGGGCTAAATTCTTGTGTATGTA
>NW_009241095.1:0-851 GCF_000690835.1 Fulmarus glacialis | reverse complement strand
TGCCTGCCCCGGGGATGCAGCCCCTCGTCCCCCCGTCTGCCCTGTCTCCTCCGCTGCTCTTCCAGCTTGGTTGAACCATTTACCTACCGTCCACCGAGCCGGGGAGGACCAACAAGGGGTGGCCGCAGCATTCACCGGGCGGCAAAGTCATCTAAATTCCCGTTTCTGCTCCAGAAGTTATGTAAGGGCTTTAAACAAAAGGAGAGGCCGAGGAAGACGCCGTTCTGAGCGCCTCTGGTCTCAGAGGAACAGCCCCCTGCTACACCGGCATCCAGAGGCAACTGAGCCAACACTCCTCACGTTGCAGGAGAGCGTCAAGTGATTGTGCATGAAGTATCGCAGGAGAAGACTTCTCTGCTGTGACTGCTCCAAGCTGCCCAGTATTTAAATATCCAGAGAGCCACAGTAAGGCTGGGAGAGTGAGCGAAGGCACGGTGATTCACCCCTGCACTCCTGCCAAACGTGGCAGTGCGGACAGCAGGTAGTAAGGTGTCTTCCCAGCAGATGGAGTCAGGAGGCAAACAAACTTGCTAAAAAGGTACCACCACCCGGCTAAGAATAGCTTTCTTCTTTCGACTTTCTGCACGACGGCCGTTTCTGCCTTCAAATAAAAGGAACTTTGATACCGGCTTTTAAGTCATCTGGCTTGCTTCTGAATGGAAAGTTAGCTCCTATTGAAGTGGTTCTCAAGTGTTTTTCTTCCACCTACTGCTTTCTCTTACAGACTACAGTCAAATTTTACAGCTTGCCCTTCTCATAGAAACCTGCATTCAAACCCAGCCGACTGCCTTTGTGCCGGCTTCCACATTTCACTTCCACTTTTCTTGGGGCCGGTCCTGTTCAATATCTTT
>NW_009241094.1:0-856 GCF_000690835.1 Fulmarus glacialis | reverse complement strand
TGGCTGCGGATGCCCTCCGCCACCGATGGCCTGCGTAGCCTTGGGCATGTCCCTTAGCACCCCTCCTGCAAACACCCCTCCGAAGGGCGTTTGGGGGAGAAACTCTGCAAAAATCAGGCATGAGCCACACCAGCCCACTTCAAACCCAGTGCCCGTGCCTCAGTTTCCCTTGTGTGGCCCCAGTGAGAGGGGACGGGCCAACAGGAGCAACGTTGGTGCCACCATCCCCGGTGCCCTCCCTGTCCCCAGCTTCTGCCCCAGATGCCCACCCTTGGAAGGAACCAAAAACAGGGGAAAAGACCCCAAAAATGGGGGAAAAGACCCAAAAATTCATGGGCCTGGTGACACAGCTGGTGGCCTCAGCCAGTTGCATCCTGACATCCCCACGCCCAGTCTGGGCCGTGTCCCCTGCCCCGGTGGCATTTGCCAACTCTGGATGTCCCTTGGTGTCCGGGTACGGCTCTTTTGAGGGTGCAATGTGGGTGCATGGGGGAATGCATGTCCGTGCACACATGTAGGGCATGTACATGCAGGTGTGCACACGTATGTCCGTGTGTGTGCATAGGGGGGCTGCATACACGTGTATGGGGGGGCCCAAGTATGTGTGTAGGGGATGGGGGTGCATGCATGCATGTGGAGCCATGATGGAGGTGCTGGCGTGGGCTCTGCCGTGCCATGCCATGCCCGCGCAGCCATGCAGTGCCGTGCCGTACCATGCAGCATGGTGTCCACCCTGCCATGCAGTGCCATGCAGTGCTGTGCCATGCAGCACAGTGCAGTACCCACCCTGCTGTGCAGTGCCATGCGGTGCCCACTGTGCCATGCCATGCAGTGCCTGCCCTGCCATGCAGTGCCA
>NW_009241093.1:0-855 GCF_000690835.1 Fulmarus glacialis | reverse complement strand
AAAAAGGAAAAAAAAAAAGAAAAAAAAATAGGCATGTGTCTATGCCAGCCAGAAGGCTATAACCTTTCTTTTGAGCAAGAAAGAAAAGTAAGCTGCTAATTTGATTCCAAGTCTTGAAGCCTTAAAAAACCAGAACCAACAAATGATGGCCAGCTCTTCAGAAAACTCCAAGAGGCTCAGCAGTATTGATGCTTCATGTGAAGAAATGTGAGTTTTCAGTGGTGTAACAGCATATGTATCATTTTCCTGTGATAAACAGAATCCAGCCCATTCTGACAGTACATAGGTGGCAAAGAACTTTACAAGATAGATTGGATGTTTCACTAGCACTTAGGGTTTTGGAGGAGTGGCATGGGGGAGAGGGTTGAGTTCTTTTTTTGTTGGTGAGTTACGCTGAAAAATAAAACAGCTTACTGGATAGTGAACACAATAGCTGTTGCATTGAAACTACAGTAACTCCTGAAGTGTGCTACAACTCAATAACCAACTACATGCTATATTATAGGTTCACCAGCAGATGGAAGTGACGTTCACCTTTTGGATTATTGCTTGCAGTGCAATTCAAAGAGTCTTGAAAGGTCTTTTATGCTCTTCTGGCAAAGTGGAGGGAAAAAAGAAATTCTTCCTATCATCACGTGAAATGCTGTAAAGGAGAAAATTTTAGCTCTTCAACAAAAATGTGTACAAATATGAACTGTGAGATCATCAAAACACTTCGAGTTCTAGCCAGAGTTGTTATGAGGAGCAATAAGGCAATATTTAATCCTGTTAAGGCAAAATCTGATCATGTTCCAGTTTCTTATTTGCGTATTTCATGCACATATGGGAACAGAATAGAATATTTCAGTTGGAAGG
>NW_009241092.1:0-843 GCF_000690835.1 Fulmarus glacialis | reverse complement strand
CATTGTTAACACAGGAAGTCTTCACTAGCACAGAGCCGCTGCAAAAGCAAAGCCGAAGCAATGCGAAGTCACCCGCTACAGACAATGTCCAGCTTGTGCTCTGCAAGCAGGATGCCTGTGACAGTCCACGCTGACCGCAGTGAGATCAGCAGCCAAATATAGCCCAAAGGCAGTCTCCGTACTGTGGTACATCCTCCTCCCTGACAATACAGCAGAACGGCACTGATCCAAATGGATTGCATTAAGACATTAAAGCTTTAAGTTATTTTACGTATCCCGCCTGAACTGCAAGGGAATAGGGTTGTTGGAAACACAAATGGGTTAGGGCAAGAAGAATACAAGTGAACAGCAAGGAAGCTACAAGCTAGAATGCAAAACACACAAAAACCACGCAGACAGGTGCAGGGTGCACAAAACAGTAAAGACTTCATTAGTAGGTGTTGGATTTCTATTTATGAAATATAGCTACACCAGGAATAATCTTGTGCAACAACAATCAGCTGGCAATCATCAAAAGCACAAAGCCCTTCAACATTAGTCCTGCAGTCTTAAGCCCCTGTTACATGAGCAGAAAAAAGGCAACAGACAAGTTAGCACGGAAACAAGGAGAAGGTAAATTAAAATCAACAGACTCATAGAAATTCCATGACAGAGGCCACACAGTCTTGATTTCGGGAGGAATTAAACAGTGCATGCTAGCACAAAGATCACCAGAGCTATGATTATTTCCAGCAGCCACTTTTCAGAGCTGCTCTTCCCCATATTTACAGCGGAGGGCACGTCTCCCTGAAGTTCAGTCCCATAAATACAAACAGCAAATAACAGAAGTGACTTCTGGCACTT
>NW_009241091.1:0-850 GCF_000690835.1 Fulmarus glacialis | reverse complement strand
GGGTTCCCCCCTCGCCACCTTTAGCCATCGATGCCAAGTGTTTTGCTTATAAAGAGGACTTTTCATGTCTTCTGTAACTTCTGTTCCTTTAGCATCCAAAAAAACCTCCACTTTCAATTCTGCTCAATTCTGTCTCCCTTTTCTTCTCCATTTTTCTTCTTGGTTGGTTTTTTTCCGCTCTGCTTGAGAGCTTAGTCGGCACGGTTCTCCAGGCTGTCTACTCACTGATGCCATTACAAATAACCTGCTGGTGTGTTAGAGGTGTGGGCTACCTCATGAATATTTAACAGTAGCCTGTCCAAAATATTTTTGGCCTGACGTGTCTTGAACCTTCCCCTGTGTTTGTGGGCTTATTGTCACACTTCTGATGACTTGAAGCGATTAGTCTGTTCCCTGTTGTTCTAGGACAGACAGTTACGTAAGGAAAGTCTGGCCTGCCTTCTAGTGTGGAGAAATGATTGAAAAGACACTTATTCTTAACTGGAATATGAAGCTCGCAGATAGACATACGGTTATGGCTTGTGAGATTGGGACCTTCCCATCTGGTTTTAAACCTTCTTCTGGACCGCTTTTAAAGCGATTGCCAAAGAGAGCTTTGTTAAAAAGATGATGATGGCAAAGGAGTGCATGCTTAATTGTGTAACTTAGCATCTTGCTCATTTGCCATGCCATTGCAAATTTGACTTGACTTTTGTTTCCTTCTAATTGTAGCAGTTTCTTCAGTGCCATTCCCAGTTTATTCAGCTCCTCTTCCTCCAGTCAGTGAGGTGGGAGAAGCCGGTGCCGTTCTTCCACCTTACTCTTGCGATCCCAGTGGCAGTGATCTGCCTCGAGGTAATGATGGTATTTT
>NW_009241090.1:0-853 GCF_000690835.1 Fulmarus glacialis | reverse complement strand
TTCTATGATTCTATGATTCTATGAACATAAATTCAAAATTATTTTGTTATAATCACATACAAGTTCATATATAGTAGGTAAGAACCATTTCCTTGCAGTGAAAAGTGCGGAAACAAATATTCACTGGTGCCCCCAAAAATATGAAATAGCTCTTTACTTTTTTTCTCAGTGGAACAGTCATGTTGTGGAGTAAAATACTTATTCCAAGTACAGTGGTTGTACTTACCATTTCTACTGCTATTTCATAGATAAGGAAATTCTCTTAAACTGGGATCAAGAATCAGCATGATACTACAGTACTGAACAACATAACACAGCTGTAACAGAAATTCCTACTAATGTTTGCATTTCATGTAGTTTTATGGTTTCAGGTAGTGGTTCACAAAGTGTGGTCTATGGATTACTGTTAGTCAGCTAAGTCACGTCAAGGGATCTATAGAGCTACTGAACACATTCAGTATTTTCAGTAAAGAATTTGATAGAAGTGAATGTATCCCCGTGAAATTTAGAGGCCAAATATTGATCCATAATTACACACTCAACAATCAACCCCTCCTCTCAATTATAGGGCAATATTAACAGAAAGCAGCATTCTCCATGCAAAGAACAAAGATTCAGGTTTCAGCAGAAAATAGAAAGGTTATAAATGGCCACAAGCTAAACGTTCAGCCAGGGAAGGTACTCTTATCCAATTACAAGAAAACTTCTTGTCCCTTCCTACGATTAACCCATTTGGCTGCACTATTAATACTACCAGAGCAGGATTTTCTATCTAAAGAGGCAAAAGCCAGCACATGCACACAGAGCAGTCATTTGGCAAGGGAAATAGAATAATAGAATCATAGAATCATTA
>NW_009241089.1:0-855 GCF_000690835.1 Fulmarus glacialis | reverse complement strand
CATTCTCTCATCTGGATTATAATTACTAAATTTGCAAATGGTATGAAATTGGGAGGGATTGCAAATATGTTGAAGGACACAGTTAGAATTGAGTATAAGCTTGACAGGTTGGAGAAGTGGTTTGGGAGGAAGGTGGAATGACACCATGTAAGGAAATGTGCAGTTTCCTAGGCTTCGGAATAATAAAGTGCATAAAATGCATGAAAACAGAGTAGAGAATAACTGGCTAGTGAGTAGTTTTATAGAAAAAAGATCTGACGTTAGCATTTAGTCTGTGATCCACCTAAGTTGAAGTGTTAGACTTGCAGAAAAGGATGTCGGAGGGTGTATACAAGAAGACTCATGAAATAATCCTTAAAACCTCAATGGGAGTGTGGTGTTTGGTTCTGGGTATGCGCCAGGGAGGAGGTGAAGCAGTGGAAGAGAGTGCAGAAGAGAGCAATGAGGATGATCAGCCTTGGATAACTTGGTGTTCAAAGGAGAACTGAAAGATCTGGGGTGGTTAATCTAAAGAAGATGGGAGAGGGGATCTTAAGAATAATCTTCAAACATTTAAAAGGCTCCTGAAGAAAGAAAAGGAACATGAAGTCTGTACACATAGTGGCTAGAAGAAGTGGTAAAGACCTCTAAACTGCTCTAGTAAGGTAGATTCAAGTTGGGAAAATACTTCTAACTGGAAGAACTCTGTCAAGTAGTGGAGTAGGTTGGGATACTGTGGAGTCTTGATCGTTGGATGTCTTTCTTACCTGTTGGGTTTTTTTTGGGAAAACTGTAACCCTTGATTCTTCTGTGGACAATGGGTGGACTAGATGACTTTTTAAGATTCCTTGTAGCCCTGTGTTTTGGTTTTTTTTT
>NW_009241088.1:0-850 GCF_000690835.1 Fulmarus glacialis | reverse complement strand
GTTGTAGTTTGCCTGTCCCCAAATTGCCTGAATGTCAGCAAATGTTATCTACCTCCTTAGTTCTTTTATTTTTTCAACAAATGTTCTTTCTATGAAAAGTCTGAGTTATTCCTAATATATATTTTCATGAACAGCCAAGCACTATGAAAATTTTGCTGGATAAGGCTTTTGCCAGAAGCCTCTGTATGTATACTTGATTCAGGGAATAAATCTGGGCCTG
The DNA here is from genome assembly GCF_000690835.1 of Fulmarus glacialis. NCBI lineage: Eukaryota > Metazoa > Chordata > Aves > Procellariiformes > Procellariidae > Fulmarus > Fulmarus glacialis. The sequence goes on along the minus strand of NW_009241088.1, from coordinate 630 downwards.
TATCTCCTCATGAAATTTTGCTATTTTAACTTTAATTTTTACAGTTCTTGGGAAATGCTTACACTGAACTTATTAATACCCTCTAAAACTTGCTTCATTCAAGGCAATCTCACAGTATATAAATCTGTATTTAATTAGGTCCTTTCTCTGACTCCTTTTCCTCTTTTCTGGTTAATGAAAAAGAAAGACCTCAAATGTTTTCCTGCATTGTATTTAACACTTTTCTCTTTTGTACTCAGTCTTCTCAGTTAAGTACTTGAAACGCCTATTAAAAGATATCAAATTGTAGGTTATGTTGCTGAAAGGAAGCATACCTCGAAAACCATAGACTGGGCATTGTTCAATGTGGTCTACTTTCGAGAGAGCAATCGTTAATATAAAAAGCACAAGAAGGTTATTGAGAAGCTGCAGCCTGGCCTGAAGAGGCAATACAGCTTGCATGGGAATGCTGGACACAGGCAAATTGGTGGGGAAAACCTTTCTGGGATGCCCAGGTGATACGAACTTGCCCTGTGCTGATGCCATCCATGGAAAAGCTGTTCAAGCATCCACAAGTATGTATGAAACTCTGTCTTTTTAAATTTTTTTCAGTTCTTTTCTCAACATAACTAAAAATGTATCTCAAACCCA
>NW_009241087.1:0-850 GCF_000690835.1 Fulmarus glacialis | reverse complement strand
GAAGCAATGAAGCTTGCTCAGGGTGCAAACCTTGATCCCACCCATCTGTCCAAAATTTGGTAGCTCTTTATCTGGTATTCATGATAATGTCTGTATTTCATGGCAATAAACTTGTTTTATGCTAGCCTCTAAACACAACAGTAATGGATCAGGAGCTAACACGATTCTTGATTTTTGAAAGAATCACAAAGATTTCATAATCTAATCCTCCCAGCATTGTTTGATACCAAGGTAGAAAAATTGCAGGAAGCAACTCATAAGCTCTAAGCTTTTAGTTGCAGGTCCCATGGTCTAATGCTTTTGCAATGTCGAGCACAGAGTCTGTTTGTGAATGGGAGCTGAATCTCTTTGTCAATGAAATTAGATAAAGATGTGGAAGTACTTGAGTCTTATGAATTCCAGGAAAGAAATAGTCTAAAGTAACATTCCCAAAGGAATGAAACTGTTGTCACCAACCTGCTAAGTTTTTTTCTATTTAAGATTTTGATGGGAATTGTAGGCCGTGAGGCACAAAGATAACTGGTTAGATAGGATGGCCCTCTGTGAAGTCTGGTTAAAATGGCAATTAAAATTTGAGGAAACATTCTGTCTCTCCCATTCATCCATGGTAATTCATGGTGGCATAATAACACTTTGAGAGGAATGACTATAAAGAAGGTAGAGAAAAAGTTTCCTGGACCTCATGTAGTTATTCTCTAAACAGCAGAAGGCTAAGGTTGGCTGTTGGGGGAGAAAAAGAATGGCTTACAGGGTAGAAATTCTGCATCATGAAACCTTTCAGCCTTTGAATTTTGGCTGAGTTCTGGATTAAAGACCCTTACCCTCCCTTGTTTCAAAATTCACTGTGAAT
>NW_009241086.1:0-850 GCF_000690835.1 Fulmarus glacialis | reverse complement strand
AGGAATACGAGTTAATGCTTGCAGAGCAAGGGGCTTGTGCTGCGCACCCCTGGAGGGGTGCCCCCCGAGATAGGCACAAGGCTGAGTACCCAAGGCATCACTCAACGTGAAAAAACAGCTGTCAACAATGAAATACCATTCTGAAGAGGGCACTGGAATAACAAGAAACCCGTTATAAGCTCTGAGCTTCTGAAAGGCTCAGAGGAGAACCAGAAGCTTTGGATCGTAATCATAAGCTGTAGCTTATACCCTACCACTCCAGAGCAGACATGCTGAGGCTGGGACAGCTCCTAGCAGTTAAGCAGGAGATCACTGACATAAAATTGCAAGGCAGTATGGCTACAGTCGGTTGAATAAGAGGTCAGACAAGTATGTGAGCAGACAGGTAGATGAGATGAAAAAATACTATCTGTCTTGGGTGAGTGTATTCAGAGATAAGAGGATGAGAAAATTATTTTAACGTACTAGGTTGATGGGACAAATGGAAAACCATATTCTGGTTCACAGATATCAAAGTTAATTTATTTTCCAGTCAGTTTAGTCACCCTTCTCTGTCTGTCTCTGTGTTGCTTTTTTGGTAGTAATACGTCTCTCAAAGCTGTAATCACTGTAAACACTGGCTAACAAATTTGCATGTCCACGTGCAGAGACATTCTCAGTAAAATAAGCGAAGGGGACTCATTAGTGAAATTAGCAGTGCTGAAGCACTTGAACACAGAGCAGGCCTGACATTTTCTTATGCCTAAGCTTCTAGGAAAGGGCTCAGGACCTTACTGAAAAGATAAACGCATGGAAAAGTTCTTAAAAGTAACAGAGAACATGGGAAAGGGAAAGGGAAAGGGAAAGGGAA
>NW_009241085.1:0-855 GCF_000690835.1 Fulmarus glacialis | reverse complement strand
ACTATAATGATGAGAGCTGAAAAGAAGAATATTGATGTTACCACTATATTCAATTTATGTTGTGTTACAATGTCATTAAAATATTTTATAAAGTCATCTTATAAGTATCTTGATGTATTAATTATTATTTTTACATTTTTATTGTAAAAGTGAAAAGTAATGGCAATTCATTTAATCTAAAATAATTATAACGGTAACAATATCACCAGAATTCTTTGTTATTATCTTCTTTTTTTTTTTTCCAAAATGTTTCAGTTCTGATATTTATTTTGAAATAGAAGCATAGATGTTTTCTGTTGAGAATTTTCTGTCACTTACATTTTGTATATTTACAGTACTGATGGATTATCCAATGTGGCACACTGTACCATTTCATATGATGTTCCACTGATGCTAGTGTGTCAATATAGTTTGAAAGTATCGTCATGTTAGTTTTCATTTTTTCATAAATGAGTTGTTTTATTTAATAAGAATTAATAAGAAATATTTTCACTGTGATTCAGGGGTTTTGGAAAAGTCAAAATTTAGTATGAAATGTAATTACAGCTATGTTCAAGCTAGAATGTGATAGTCCATTTATTTCCATGAGGAAGTAATCAAGCAATATCTAATAACAAGATGGAATCTCACGTCAGAATTTTTGGCCTTGAGCTTTCTCTTTCTGAAGTGAGTAACAAACTGCTAGGATATATTTATTCTATGTCAGGAGCAAGAAGTAATACGATACCTTATAGTGCCTATGCTTCACAAATTAAACCAAGATGGTCAGGGTACTCTGATTGCCTTAATATGGTTTGGTGTTTTGCAGATTTATAAAAAGGGTGATTTTAGAGTATTGTCCTGGTTTCGGCTGGG
>NW_009241084.1:0-853 GCF_000690835.1 Fulmarus glacialis | reverse complement strand
GCTGGCATGAATGGAGTTTCATCTGAATTAGGCTAGCATGTTTTATTTTTTCTGATGGATTGTGAGAAAAAAAAGAGTTGACACAGGTGATTTTAAACAGATTTAGAAGTTACCTATTTAAACAAAAAATCAAGAACTAGAAGAGCTTAAATACTGTAAAAAATGACTAATCAAAAAAGCCAAAACTAGAGACAAAAATTAGTAGTGAGGAAATAAGAAGCCTCAGCCTTTCTCCAGGAGTAGCTAACGTCTCCCTGTACGCCATTTGAGCCAAATACACTGAGCCACTCTTAAAAGAGAAACAAAAACCTACCCAGTCCTTAGTTCTGCCTGCCTACCTGGCGCCAGTTCTTCAGTCCCTCCAGAGTCATGTTTTTCTTTCCACTTCAAAGCGCAAACCTTAAGAACAACCCCCACAACCAAGCCTGAAATGAGCTGCAAGAATTATAGGAACTGAAACCCAGAGGAAAATATGATGGGTCAAAAAAGATAGATGTCACTGGCAGCACCAAGAACCAGCAATAAAGAGGCCAAGGCTTCCATTTAAAAGCCACCACCTGGAAGTTTAGCAGAAGTCTTGGCTGTGAAAGCATAACCTTCTATCTTCTTATGTAATTCTTTCATAATATATGCCAAAAAGTAACTGAAATTTTGGGAAAGACAATCAGCTGAAGAAATAGTAAGTATCCATGTGAACATGGACATACATATAATGAAGAAACCCCAGGAGCAGGACCAGCTACACAGTTCCATCACAGTAATCATCTGTTTTGCCAAAATCCTGAACTCTGGTCTGGAAAACCGCTCCTACCTTGCTCAGGTTTGCACTCAGGCTGGCACTGAGAAGAATCTG
>NW_009241083.1:0-851 GCF_000690835.1 Fulmarus glacialis | reverse complement strand
CACGAATCACAACCAGTTGTCCCTGTTGGCCAAAGGAGAGATTGGCTCCTTTGGAGGACAAACATCACCACGTTTGTCCTCTCAAACACACCTTCCATCTGACTTTTGCAAAACTTACCTCATAAAACCTCACATTACACTTGCAAAACAAGGAATTACCTTTAGATGCTGATACACGACGTAGGTAAATAAGCAAGCATTTTCACATCTGGCTAGCTAAAATTCAGATGTCTGACTTCAACACTAAGCACCATTATCTACCCCAGAAACACTCACCTCATGCTCTGATACCTGACTTTAGTCTTACTCAACTGCCAGTGCTTCGTAAATCCTACCATCCGATCTGGCTTTAAACAACTCCAAAAGTGGAATTCGCCATCAAGCATTTGGTTTGGGGTTTTTGGCAACTTTAACCTAAGATGAATTTTTTTTGCCCTTATACTACTTGAATTTTGACCATTACACACGTCTTTTTAAGAAGAATCATAATCACGAACACATTCTTTCAGCCTCGTGACCAGCTTTGCCATCCTTTTCTCTGGCAACAGTTTTCATTGCCAGCAAGAAAATCTTCCCTCAATTTCATCATTTTTCATGCAAAGGGTTACGAGGGAAGTACTGAAGACTCAACTAAGAGCTGCCTACAGGAAGACAGAATGGCTTCTCAGAAAGTACCACTAGGCCGCCTGTAAAGACAGCTCAATATAACCCTTTATTTCTGTATGGATTCCATACAATCCGGCTGCGCTGTGCCAGCGGCGCAGAAATTCCTCTGAGAGAGCTGCGCGAGGATTTTCCTTCTCCCCCAGGTCGACGCAGCCAACAAGAGCCCACCCGGCCCCTTCCCCACC
>NW_009241082.1:0-845 GCF_000690835.1 Fulmarus glacialis | reverse complement strand
AAAACACAGCACTAGGAAGAAATTTACCTTTATCCCAGCTGAAACCAGGACAAGGGTATAAAAAACCCCCAAAATATCCAAGCAATGATATCAGCATGCTAGTAGCTCGTTATTGAACATTTTTTGTAGGAATGATGACAAAGGATTTTTAAGGAGAGGCTGAAGAAAGGACAACACTAGCTCTGTGGAGGTTTATGGGAGACTTCTGCAAAGTGAGAAAAGCAGCATAGAGTCAGCGCAAAGGTATTTTTGGGGTTAGAAGCTAGCAGCACAGGAATCAAAAGAAGGAAGTGACATTTTAATAGTGGGTAGAAAGGTTGGAAATGACTCATGAAGAAGGGCCTTAAAATTGAAGAGAAGCAGTCTGTGTTTAATGAGAAGGCACTCAAAAGAGAAGAGAAATACAGTTAAAATAATGAAGCTGGAAAATGAACTTTGTGGCAGACTTCTGAACAGAGATTGTGGGGGTGGCAGGCAGGGAGGATGCTGGAGTAATTGAGGTGTGAAATGATGAGATCCCAGAAAACAGCTGCAGTGCTGTAGAAGGGCAAAAGGCCATATCATAGACATACTTATGCAGCAAGACCTGTTAAGAGCTGGAGGCTTCACCTGCTCATGAGAACTGGAAAATACCTAAACTGATATTTCTCTGACTTGCTGCACATTGAATTAGATGAGTCAGATTACCTGCTTACAGTATACCTATTTAGAATTGTTATAGAATCAAATAATTGTTTAGGTTGGAAAAAACCTTTAAGGTCTGTTAACCTGCCAAGTCCATCACTAAACCATGCCCTTAAGCACAACATCTACATGTTTTTTAAACACCTGCAGGGATGGTGACT
>NW_009241081.1:0-845 GCF_000690835.1 Fulmarus glacialis | reverse complement strand
TTCCAACCTAAATGATTCTATGATTCTGACCAAGCATGTACGTCATTTGTCTGCAGACTTACAACCCTCGTTCAACGATTTTTTTACAGCATCACACCAAAAGCTGCCATCAGCAGGGAAATGGCATGAGATGATTTACCAGCAGCACCTAGAACTGGAGATCTGAATCTCAGCTGATCTGCTTGAAACAGGGATTACACTGGAGCAATGATTTTCCAAGAGGAAAATCTGAGCTCAGCTGGGCTGGAAGAATGGGCTGAGAAACCAAAGAAGTCTCCACTTCCCAAAGGACAGCAAGGGAGAGGCTCCTTTTGAAAGCCTATTTTGCCTCTTCGCTTAAGAATCTTTGGGAAATAGGGGAAAGATCAAGAAAGACAACAGTCTGTCACTAGAAGGTGGCTATTTTGAAAGGTTAATATCACCAGCTGCTGCTCAGTTGCATGATGAGGTTATGCTGATGTGGAGCTCGGAAGTCTGATTACTTTGATTATTCCCGAGAACAATGACACCACTACAACTTATATGTGCTGGAGTATCTCAGTGAACATGGTTTGAAATGTGGGGCAAAGGAGACTGAATATGGATATCCAATTGTCAGGTAGCATATGTCAGATGGGAACGAGTGTCTGTGGCACTGAACTCCTGTGGGAAAAACCCTAGGACCAGGATCCAAGCTGGAAACTTGATCCTTCTTACCTGATCAACGACTTCGCAAATTAGGCATCTCAGACCAAGCCTCTTATACCTCTATATTTACACTTTTCCTAGCAAAAGACTTCTATCAAAGTAAAAATCAGATTGCTACTGATTTCATGATTAAGTCACTGATCACCAAAATAATTGCC
>NW_009241080.1:0-829 GCF_000690835.1 Fulmarus glacialis | reverse complement strand
GCATTCATCTATTGGGTTGCAACTTACTCCTCATGACCGTTCAGGTATCTGTGAAATGTGAACCTCTGCTACTTTTACACGCTGAGAACTAGAAAAGCTACAAAATGAATGTAATTCCTTTCCCCTGATTTGAGATACCACCCCGGGTTTCCTTCTTTGCCAGTGGAGAGAAAGAGGTGTTTCAGGGAACAATTCATGTGACCCCGTTTAGGTGGCTCCTTTAGGAGGAGGTGAACAATCCTAAACATGCCATGGAGGGATTCCTGGATGACTAAAGTGGATACATTTGGTCAGATGAAGCCCACCTCAGCTACTAGTGTAGCGTGTGAATGCAATGCAAGAGAGCTTCGTAGGCTTAAGTAGACGGCACTGAGAGGGCAGAGATGGAGGTAGGGGAAGACTTCTCTCATTTTTTGAGGGGAATTGAGCTGCAGAGCAGATTTACTTTGCTCAATGAGCTGGAGAGAGGTGTAACACCCACACCCTGGCTTCATCCTCCACTTTCCCAGTTCAGTCCCTCTAGCAGAAGACCGAGTTTGTTCTCTCTTATGGGACTGTCAGTTCCTTAATCCTCTTTCTATGTCCCATTTCAGGTGCTCTGGCTATTTTATTGGGCATTGCTGTTTGATCACATGCAAGAATTTTAACTAATTCTCGCAACACGCTGAATGCCATGCAGTTCTAAGCACGTGGGGAGATCTGGCTTTAATGACCAGGATCTGATTAGCTTGCGATCATCTGCTTGTCAGCAACCTCAGATGTACTTGTTCTGCCTTTCCCTCAAGTGGTGACAGATCCTTCCTCTGAACATGTAATCACAGGTATTGGT
>NW_009241079.1:0-850 GCF_000690835.1 Fulmarus glacialis | reverse complement strand
GAACCACTTTCTAGAGATGATCATCTCTCATCCTTGACTACAGAAAACACCTATAAAGTCATCCAGTGCTGTTCCCCACCCAAAAGGATAAAATAAGCACCATTAATTTAAATCATTCCTATCTACAAATTGCTGTATGACTATTTGCTATGGCGTGTGAATTTATTGTCATGATAACAGCAAACATTGTAAAGTATAAAATATATCTTTGTTATTCATATCTTCAAAATATTAGCTGGCATACACAATTTAGTAGCTATAGCAACACTGATAAATTTAAAATTAATGGTTGTTATTTGGTTAGTACAGAAAGGTCAAGGACTGAACACTATGGAGCACAAACAGGAAGAGCCGATTTGGAGGATTAACTACTAACTGACGTTAAAATAGGTGTTGGAGTTGGTAGTGTTAACATTCCCCATCCTAATAGCATTTACCTCTGGACACAAGGGAGCCACCAGGGACTCAAAAGAAAAAAAAAAATCTCTTTTGAGTAGCAACTGGGAGGCATGAAATTTCCGATTTCCGTGAAATGTCCAATTTCCTCTTATTTTTCTCTCAACTTCTGAATGATTTTTTTCCCCTTAAAATCCCTAATGGCCTTAAAACTGATCCAGAACTGGGCTAAAAGTCTATGGGAATGACTAATTAGTCTTTACACATGGACAAATATTGACAGAGAACATGCATGAAGGAACTTGCTATACGACCCATGCTATGCCTCCACCTTAATTGTTATTATCAATACATGTGGTAGGCTTTTTATCAGGGAATTAAATACCCTAATATTGTTTCATTTTGCTCATACTGCTGAGCAAACAGTGACTGAAAGCCCAGGAAAACATACCTG
>NW_009241078.1:0-844 GCF_000690835.1 Fulmarus glacialis | reverse complement strand
CCTTGCTGAAATGAAGCCCGAATGGCTACAGCTGTGAAGCTTTCGCTTTGAGTAAGGAGACATGTTGCAAGGTCTCTTGAGATTCCTTGTAATGGAATCTTCCTACCTATGAAAACAAGCATTTTATGCAATGGCTTATCTAAAAGAAAGCAAGAAACAAAATGGAGACTTTCCAGACGGTGTGATTGTATATACCTTGTCTTCCTGGAAAGCCAGGTAAAACACTTTTAACCTGTTCCACAGGGTTACAGAGGAAAGCAGAATTAATAGTAAATTAAACCGGTAGGGACTAGACTCTGGCCCCTAATTGTCCTACAAACATTAAAGAGGATGATGGTGTATTTTCTCTTTCCTGAGTGGCTACTTTGTTAACAATGTCTTGGAGTGATGAGAAAAACAAGGGAGAAACTAGCAAAGGAGTTTCAGGTTCCCCCTATTTCCATATACGGAGAGAGAGAGCTAGTTACAAGGTACTTGTAAACTGGAGTCTTGGGTTAATCACTGCCACTACTGATGAATCAGGATCAAAATGTAAGCCACTTACTCTAAGGAAAAGATAAATTTCATTATGGCTTAGGATATTTGAAATGCCTACATTGGCAAAACTCTTAAATTCAAAAATGTAATGTATTATCTGAATAATATACATATTTGTGCAAAAGTCAACTTTGCTGAGGATTTTAAAAGAGCCAAAGGTTAACCAAAGGCAACTGAGTGATCACTGTCTCACATTTATTCTTCTTCTAAATAAGGTGACCTTTTTCTGGATGATGTTTTAGAGTCGTCTTTTTAACATTCCGGTTTTCCTTCTTTTTTCATTTTTGCAAATTTTGTTCTATTATAA
>NW_009241077.1:0-847 GCF_000690835.1 Fulmarus glacialis | reverse complement strand
GGGAGGGGAGGGGAGGGGAGAGGAGGAGAAGGAAGTTTTTTATGAGCTGCTACATTTCTACGGCATTTGAAGTATAAAAGAAAGATGTAAAAAATCAGTTGAAACGGAAACAATTCTGTTAAGGTGACAGTAGTTGATAAGAATATATAAGAAGAAAAAGTTGCTTATTTACCTTTTTAATCTTTTCAGCTTTTGAGGGTATTAATGTATTTCAAAACAGGCAAAGCTGGAATTGACATTGATGTTGAAGTTCTTTTTTTTTCGTAAGCCTAAACTAGAGGGGAGGGGGTAGCTTCTACTGATACATGCTGCCTTCTACTAACCTATTTAAAGGTCCTGGGTCCTTTTGTTTGTCGCCCAGAGCAACTTGCAATAGCATGAGTCTGAGATCCTTGGAGACATTATGAGCTCCATGGCATTGTCAGCACCTCAGGGAAGGCTGTCTCTCAGCCACATTTGCTAACCTTTGAATTTTGTCCTTAGTGGGGAGTAAAAAAAAACCCCAAAACCACGTATGGAGGGTATGGAGGGGAGCAGGCAGAAATTGACTTCAAGACACCAAGGGTGGGTTCGTGAGCCTAAATCTAGATATGTGCATATATATGGCTACTCTTGTCCTGACTTTTTTTAGAATCCCGTTCTCCCATTATGGGGACAAATGGCCTCCTTTCAGAGAAGGAGTATTCATGACCATTTTGAGAAGAAGATTAGACTAGACACCAAGGTTTCTATGACTGCAAATGCTATGAAAGTAAATTTCAGCTTCCCTTTCATATGCACACTTTTCCCCTACGGCAAAAGTGCCTCAACCACAAGGAAGGGCGATGCATGTGAACACCTCTAGAAA
>NW_009241076.1:0-843 GCF_000690835.1 Fulmarus glacialis | reverse complement strand
CTGCTCTCTACCTACTGGCCCCCTAGAACTTGACACCCCATAACCCAGCCCCACTGCCAGGGAGGGGAGAGCCCCCGTTCTTTCACACCAGTGAACATTTCCCCAAGCCTCACGAGGGCTGAGGAAGCCCAGCTCGATCTTGCCCTCAAGAAGAAAGATGCAAGACAGGAGTTTCAGTGAACTACATACACCCCAGTGTTTATTAACTGCAGATTAGTGTGATAGGCACAACGCTGCATCTATGGGATATCTCCCCACACTCTAAGCTTGTTCCTTCAGCTTCTTCAGCAGCTCCCTCAGCTGCTCGATCTGGGCAGTCACGCTGCTCTTGGCGGTACCGCCCATGGCCGTGTACTGCTCCACGCTGTTGACGACGTTGAAGACCTGGGAGACGTCGCTGCCAAACAGGGGGCTGGGGAGGCAAAGAGAAGAGGTGTCAGCGGAGAGCGCTGGGTGCGGTTTGCTGGCTTTACATGCTCGCTGCCTGCAGAGAGGGGCAGGGAGTGGAGACGGAGCCTTTTTCCACGGGGAAAGGCCTCCTGCAGCCCTGCTTCTGCACTTCTAGGGCCTGGCAGTAGCTGCTTGTGGCAGACCAAAGAGTCAGCTCCAAGGGGAGAGCGAGGAAGTTTGGAGCCAAACTCTTCTGGAGGGCTGGTGTTGAGTTTCTTCCAGTGCCTCCCAACAGCTGCTGCCCATGCCCCACTGGAGCTGAATGGTAGTGATGTTGTCCCCCTTCAGTTATTTCAGGCCCAGCAGTAGCAGCACTGATATTCAGGCAAGGAGGATTTTGGGGTGCTGCCTGGCCCAGGCACTTTAGGGAAGGGCAACATAAGGAGGCCCATG
>NW_009241075.1:0-846 GCF_000690835.1 Fulmarus glacialis | reverse complement strand
CCCAGCCAAAACCAGGACAAGCAGCAAGTACATGAATGCCATGTGAGGAATTAATATTGGGAACTTACGCAGCATTTTTCACTGGTATTTTATTTCACTTTTCAACAAATACTGCTTCAACATACATATGGGAAACAGAGCAATAGAACTGAGGGTTATAACACTTCCTTTAAAGTATGTCTTGAGAAGAGATACTTTCTTATTAAATAGCCTGAGTGAATACTTTCAGCTTCCACCAGCACAAATACATAAGCACTCTGCCACTTCACTTTGTCTGTTCTTAAATTATTTTAATGTGTACCTTAGTGCTCACATAACTCACTCTAAAAGAGTCCCATCTCATTACTGTTTGGACTGGGAACAACTGTTGGTTGTTTTCCTGTATAAACCTACTCTAGTGGAAATAATGTGATGTGGGAAGACGAGAAGCGTGAGCATCCCCTGCTCTCTGTACAGTATACTTGGAGAGGAAAGAGGAACATGTCTGGGAAGGTACAAAATGAAGCGAGACTACAAAGCTGGCAAATGGTGTAAAACAATTTTTAAATGCATTAAAAATAAGTACTCTTTAATGTAGCATATAATCAAGTCCTGGGATTTTCTGTCACAGGATGTTACTTAGGCAAATAGTTAGCAAGAGTCAAAAAACCAATTAGGCATTTGTATAAATAGTAGTAGCGCTTGAGGCTTTATTGGGTAGACCAAAGATTTATAAGAGTCGTAGCAAGTCTTTCTTTTCAGGACATAAACTGAGAAGAAAGAATTTTCTGCTTCATAGGTTATAGAGTTAGCCAGAAGCACAGGAAATTGATCTAGTCCAACAGTATGAGGTTCAACAAGGCCAAG
>NW_009241074.1:0-840 GCF_000690835.1 Fulmarus glacialis | reverse complement strand
TTTTTTTTTTTTTAAATAGTAAGGTCTCCACCTGGTGGTAAGATGTTCACTCTAAAGGTTAGAGTGAACACACGTGCACACACACACTCCCCAGAAGGGTCATTTGTGTTTCCCAACACTCTTTATGCTAGTTTACAGAAATACTTACAACAGCAAAATCATTTCTTTAAAATCAGCATTTCTCCCATTGTCATCCATCACAAGAGGCTGATTTACCAGAATATTCACAAGACTCATGTAGAAGCTCTCTTCAAGAGAGAAAATCAGTTTCAAGTAGCAGCGCCTAGCTGTACATTCAGGCAAGAGATTTACAGCACTGTTCATCATCCTGGTGACAAAAAACAGGCTCTACAAAAGCTATAACCAAGAATGCTTGATCATGCTGGCAGGTTCCCACTAAGAATTAAGAATTAAGTACCCAATGCCTACATGCAGAGTATTTTTCTTTACTACTGATTGGAGAGATTACCAGTTCTTAACTAACTGGCCCAGTCAAGTCTTTACTGGAATACATTGCTAGCCTGTGCTACTAGTTTTGAAATTAATTACTTCCTACAATGTAGGTATTCATTTATATGGTGTACGCCTGCAGATATCTGCGAAAAGAAAATAGAAAGCCATTATTCCTATAGATCAAACTGAGGCATATTCAGAATGTTACAGGATCCAGAGTGACGCTTAAAAGACATGAAATATTTAAACTATGTAAAAATTCAAATATAAACAGGAAACTACATCAAGTATTACACTGTGGTTTAATGCAGCTGCTTAAGCCAGCATTACTGTCAAAAGAAGCAGTCCCCCTAATCCTCATCCACCTGCATAACCCTTGGCCATCCC
>NW_009241073.1:0-830 GCF_000690835.1 Fulmarus glacialis | reverse complement strand
TAGTTCTATTTTCCCCAATTTGTTGTCAGTTACAGATAATTGGCAGGATTGAAGAATTGATCTTTGACTTTTGGTTTTTTAAGTCTCTCTTTGCTTTTTTGTTATCATACCATATCGTATTTGTGGAATAAGCAGAGAAACATCCTCAAAATTCAGTATCAATAGCAAGAAATGTCTGCAAGAGACTTAGGAATTTTTTTATGCTGTTCATCTTATCCAGAGCTTGTATACCAAACATTAATGCTGGCCAGGAATCTGCGATAAGCAGAGAGCATATAACTATATCTGCTTTCCTAGCTCCATATTTATGTGAATAAAGTGATCTGACCCCTCAAGATAGCAAAATAACCTACAGGACAAAGAAGAAAGCTCAAACAGAGCAGTTTGGGGAACAAAGGAAGGTTGGGCACCCCTGGGTTTAGGCTCTCTACAGTGGGGAAAATTAAGCCTTGGCCTCTAGTATTGCAGTTTTCAAGATCATATACTTTAGAGTTTTGCCATGTCTAAAGCACGCTGGAGCTTGTAGGTGCTGGATGGTTGTGCTGTTTGTAATGCATGTCCATGAAGGTTTTCTGAAAAACCAGGACTGCTGGAGGTAGCACCTACCTGTCAGCGGGGGATGCCGGGGCCAGGCATCATTACTATCATGCAATTATAAAAGAAGGGCAATTAGATATTACATGTAAATACGAACTTCGGTTAGTAGCAAAGGCATCCAGTTACCCAGTATTTTGAAAAATGGTATGAATTCTAAAAGGACAGGGCTGTTTGCCTTTGAACTGTTTTCATTTAAGGAAGCAGAACTGGTGCCCACTATGAAAACTGGGCAG
>NW_009241072.1:0-847 GCF_000690835.1 Fulmarus glacialis | reverse complement strand
GCATGGTGGTGTGCCCGGTGTGGAGAACCTCACTTCGCCTCTGCCACGGAGCTCGAGCACCCACAGCCTCTGCAAAGCAGCTGGGCAGAGTATTTTATACCCCGGCAGTGTCTCTTTTGCACATCAAAGTCCAAAGGCATAAGCAGTGAAAGAAGAATTGACTCCGACCCAAAGAAACAAGAAACGAGCGTTAAATAAAGACCAAGCGATCGCCCTGCCAGGTGACTTCTGTGCGGCACAGGTTTATAGTTAGCAATGCAGTTTGTTTTATTAGTTATAAATAAAGTACAAAAAATCCACCAAAAGTGAATCTAAGCATTTACACAATTTCTAATGTCTTTTCATTTCTTCAATGCACTATTGCTTTAATATTAATAATAAATATTTTTCTAGCTTTCTTCTATAAAATAGTCTATGTAGCAAAATGTTGCACAGCACAACAGAACAGCAGTAGGAGTACAAAAATGTGGGTGATCCTTTCACCAGCCCGGGTCATTAAAGGAGAGGATTTTTGTTCGCTCGCTCCTTGTTTTACTTATCCCTTTTACAGCGGGGCAGAGGGGGAACAACTGACCCCCCGTCCCTGCACAGCTCAAAACCGCAGCTCCAGGCTACAGGGGAGGAGCGTTACAGAGCAGCAAGGAAAAAAAACACAGACAGGTTTTTAAACCCAGGGTAAGGCAAAGTCAACAAAGCAGAGCAGCACCCTGAAGGGACAAAGAGGAAAAAAAAAAAAGGTACAGTCATTTTGTGCCTTTCTAACCCAAAAGAGAATTGCATCCAAAACGGCTACTGGCTGAGCACATGCATCGAACCCCATTTCTGTCCATACACAGCCGAGCATCTG
>NW_009241071.1:0-842 GCF_000690835.1 Fulmarus glacialis | reverse complement strand
AGAATTAGAGTTCTTTTTCTAGAAAAGCCAAAGCCCCTTATGGGATGGACTTGGTCCTCTTTGGTGCAATTCCCTAACAGCGGGATGCCTGAGGAGCACATCTCCGTACCACGAAGAGGCAGGCTGCAGCTATCCAGTATTGCTCATGTATGTGGAAGATCCTCCCTTCTGACAATTCACCTCCCCGGTCAGAGCATCGTAACAGAAAACTGACACTGTCGGGAACCTATAGAGCAACATCTCACTTCCCAAAACATACACCACCCCAAACTCACCACGAATGACATCGCTTTGAACTTCTCCTGGTGAAAAACCAATTGCTGAAAAGAGCAATAAAGCAAAAATTGTCACAGATGAGAAGACTCTTGTTCTGCTTTGTGAAGGTGGAGAAATAAGCCTGGTCAGACCAGAGCTCAACGTCCTGACCTCCTCTCCACCTTCATTTATCCCCCCACAAGGGAAAGCACGAAGGAACAGTGTGGGTAGACGTCCGCACAACATCTGTGCATTTTGATGGTCCAGTGGTTAAAGGAAAGGGTCTCAGGTTCTAGAGGTCTTGGCTTAGTTCATCAGTTTGACCTCCTGGCATAGCCAAAATACCTATTTTAAGGATAAACATGCAAGATAATCTGGGGAGGGCCATGAAAGCACCCAGGAGGGAAAAGAGATCACAGTGCCTGGGTGTGATGCTCCAAACATGCAGAAGACTCTTAAGAGTGACGGCTCAAAACCAGAAGCCCTCTGAGAGGAGCATCCTGCCATCTCTAAACGTACAGGGGAAGAACAATTTTCCAGTTGATACTTGTCTTAGAGTGGTTGCTGCTTCTGAAGAGCTGTTTGCA
>NW_009241070.1:0-837 GCF_000690835.1 Fulmarus glacialis | reverse complement strand
ACACACACACACACAGAGAGAGGATCTTTGGTAACTCAAGTAAAAGCAGTTTTATTCTGACATGCACGGGACTGGCTTTCACACCCACTGTGGACCAGTAGGTGACTCAAGATTTAGTTTCAGATTAAAAAAAAGGTAAAAAATACTCCAAAGTCAGTTCTGTCAGAGGTGTGATCTCTGCAGTCCCACAGGGGAGGAATAAGACTAACTGGAACAGGACTTGAAGGGCAGCATGATAAAAGCAAGTGCTGTCTGGAGCAGAAAAAGAAGAAAAGTAAACAGCGCTCAAATACACGCTTTCTCTCTGCAGAGGGGAAGGTGGAAAATCATTAACGTATCTAGTACAATTCAGACTGTACTTGCAGACTCAGACAAAAACCTCACCATTTAGGGAGGAAAAGGGGGGGTGAATATATAAACGAAACCATCATTCCTTTCTTCCAAACGAAGTCTCTGACCTACTATGTTAAGCCTGCATCCAAGGACAGTTTCTATGAAGAATGCCACACACTTCAAGGATTCCTAACCTGAACAGACAGTGACTAAAGCTTACCAAGTTTGCTGTAGGTTCTGCTGAACTAAATACTGTTGCAGTTTCACAGTCGGGATCTGGAGGGCATAGGCAAAATTAATTGAAAAACGTAGCACTAAATCTAATCCTTCAGAAGCTTATAAAAAGGTCATAATGAGTGCATTACATTCACTAAGCGTTCTATCAGTAAAGACTGAAGTTTTACTTACCTGGAGGTGCATAGATATATTCTTCATGAAACTTCCCTACAAGGGGGAGAACGGGAAGCTTTCATTCAGGGGGAGGGGGGAAGGAAAAAAAAAAAA
>NW_009241069.1:0-843 GCF_000690835.1 Fulmarus glacialis | reverse complement strand
AATATATATATAATGAATATATATTAATTTTCAAGATGTGGAGTTAATGTTAGCATAGCAGCTTGAGTACGGAAAAATTACCTACTTACGCTACAAAATAAGAATGTCTGAGAAGATTCATTTGGTTTTGTGTAACTGTTAGGCATAGGTTATTTGTTCAGTAGTATTTCATGTTAGTTCAACTATTGACCTTTTCAGCACTGGAAGTTCCTGTACTCATGAGGAAATGTGTGAGTTACAGAATGCCCTTTAGCAATTAATACTGAAACTGTATCTTGTTTTAGTTCTGCACAATGAGGTGATACCAAAGAAGAATTACAGAGCCAGTGCTGGTTATCACTCATATATAGAGAAGGCATCCTTTTCATATCATAACAGTAAATTTGATTTAGTGATGCAGCTAAATCATGGTCCTGGTGCATTATTGCACAATTATTTAAGCATTTTAGTTAAGGAAAAAAAAAAAGGAATCTGTTATCCTCAGGAGGGAAGTATGGCTGGTAAATTTAATAGTAATTTGAATAACATCAGTCTGAGTCCAGCTGTTCTCCATGGAAGTGGTTTGTCCTCTAGTAGTAACATTCACAATGAATGGTGCTATATCTTGTAGTAGTTACTACTAAAATTTTAAATAGTCACTGTAAATTTCAAGATAAATTTTTCATTTTTCTTTAAAAATTGCAATATTGCTGTGAATTTAGTTTTTCCTTCATTAAAATTCTACCTTGAGTACTCTGATAATTTGAGAGATTTCTGCGTTTATAAAATATTCTTAGTTCCAAGTTGGCAATTGCTACTGAATTTTAGTGAGGGTTTTCATTATAGAATCATAGAATCATTAAG
>NW_009241068.1:0-833 GCF_000690835.1 Fulmarus glacialis | reverse complement strand
TATATAAAAAATATTATAGCTGGCAGGTGGAGGGGACAAAAAAAGTGGCAAAGTCATGAAGCAGAAGCAATATCCCACTAAAAACAGTGTTTGAAATGAGGTGGAGATTTATGCATTTCAGGAGCTGCTGCCTCCATGGTTGATTATTTTTTGGGTCTTGAGAGCAAACAAGATGAAAACTTGACTTACAGTTTGCTTGCACTTTTAAGAGGAGAAACTCAGTAGGCAATAATATATCTAGGACTTCTCAGGGTGTTGCCCAGTTATTGCTCCATCAAGGCCAAAATGCAAGTCCTGGGTCCCAAGGGACACAGCAATCCCAGCCCTCCTCAGCTTTGTGCAAGACAAGTCGTGGTGCAACGCTGCAAAGCAGTCAGTCTCTGAGATCTGCAGTGTAAATATTTGGGAAGCTGCACTTACAGCCTTGTAGGCACATCAGTACCGCGTCCTGCTGACCTTGTCTGAGTGGGAAAAGTGTGGAACCAAGAAGGTGGAGGAATGAAACACCCCTCTCCAAATCTAAAAGCCATGGGGAGGTTTGGGATAACACCACCGACGACATCCCAGGCTATAACTCTGACTGTGGGATTTTTCTGGCATTGCTACCCAAACTAGCTAGTCAACCTTGCTGAAGCTGACATATGGCATATGCTTTGGGTTGGACCCCTCCAGCCTTGTGAAAATATCTCTCGATGTGTAAGTGGACCCAGAGGGGACATCACCTGCTATCATTTCCCTGCTCTCTCCCTGGTCTCACATGCCAAGTGTGAGATTTACACACTTGGACTGTCTGTCCTCCATTTTGCGGAGTTAAATCCAGTTGGCGGCCGGTC
>NW_009241067.1:0-841 GCF_000690835.1 Fulmarus glacialis | reverse complement strand
GAGAAATTGATGTGGCAAAGGCAGCAGCTTCTTCTAGCTGCTGTCTCCCCGGGTAGGTGAGCTGCCATCCAGCCTGGAGAGCCGTTAAAGAGGAAAACCAGCACAAGCTTGCATCGGTGATGCAGGTACGCAAAATGCACATGCGAAATACTAAGCGGCTTCAGTGGGCTCTGAAGGGAAAATGCAGATTCAGTTCTAGATTGCCAGTTGTATTCAGGGCCAGTCTGAATCAAGTCAGGAAGCGATAAGGCAACAGCAGAAATAAGGCCCAGACCCACAAGAGGCCGCTCACTTGGCTCCTGCTCAGGTGCTGCCCTAGGGCAGGGCTCCTGCGAAGGCCTGATGTGTGCGGGGAGCAGCATCGTTTGGCTGCAGAAAGAGCTGCATGTAGGCTGGATACTGAGGCCAGAAAGAGATAAGGTCTGCTGTCTCTGCAGCCTTGCAAAAGTAACTGTTTGGTAGTTCCCAGTAAGCCCGAAAGTCTTCAGAACTAACGCAACAGGCCACAGGAAAGGTGTAGACCAGACTGCCAAGCTGGAAGGCAGGAATACACCAGCTTATCCCAAAAAGCCTTGAGCAGCGGATCCACCAGCAGCCGGGCTGCTGAGGCTCTCCTGCGTCCTGGGGTGATAGAGGGGACACCTGCAGCACGACGGAGGAGGAAGGATGAGCACCCTCATCCTTGGCCAGGCAACTCTTTTGCTCATAAGCGTGTGGGTTAGTGACTTTGTGAGTTAATGAGCCTATGAATTGTTGAAGCAATAAATTAGAGAATTGACAATCTAGACTAGTTTGTCAAAGAGGAATTGAGCCCTTGTTTGATTTTTACCTAATGAGCTCA
>NW_009241066.1:0-832 GCF_000690835.1 Fulmarus glacialis | reverse complement strand
GTTTGCAAGAAAATAGCTAGCCTGTGTTTTCCTTTCAGGGAGCCCCAGGTTCTTCACACAGCACATATTCTGGTAACCAGGTAAACATTCAGCTAAAATGCCCTATTTAGAAGTTCCATCTAAAACCTTCCCTGAAGGAGCAGCCAAATATAAACCGGTAACCCATTCTGTCTTCTGCACAGGGAGGGCCTTACTTCTATCCTGGAGGATCCTATGGACAGGTAGTTGTTCTTCCTCCCTTACCAGCATAACACAGACTCCCATCATCCTGGTTCCTTCACTCCTGATATTGTGGGTGCCGTGACATACTATAATTACAGACCTGACAGTTGTCTCTTAGAATAGAAAACTTAAATTAACCCTGATGTAACCTCGTGGTGTGAGGTTTGACAGAGAACAGTACAGAATGACATCAGCAGTTTCCTTGCAGAATTCAAATTTCAGCGGGCTAAGAAAACTACCGCCAGAAGACTTCTTCACTTTAACAATATTGGTCTTGATTTTTATTTAGGTACATAAAAGTTAGTTCAAAATTGGGAGAAAGGGTGTAAAGGGAGAACCAGATACACTGGGAGTTAAATACTCATCTTTTCTGCAAGAAAATAGCTGGTCTGTGTTTTCCTTTCAGGAGGGCCCAGGTTCTTCCCACAGCTCTTATGCCGGTAACCAGGTAAGCATTCTGGTCGCTGTGCCTGCACAGGAGCAGTCTAAAAGTCTTCCTTGAGAGAACATTTCAACTACAAAACAGTAAATTTTTATGTTTTCTGTACAGGGAGGGTCTTCCTTCTATCCCGGTGGATCTTACGGACAGGTAAGTGTTCTTCCTCGTTTG
>NW_009241065.1:0-825 GCF_000690835.1 Fulmarus glacialis | reverse complement strand
GAATGGCACACTTACCTAAATCTTGTGGTCAAATCTTGTGGTTTTGTACTGTGCTCCCTGACAGAATCTGGCTTTAAGGAGAAGTTCCAAGTTGACTTGTCAGTGCATGAATGCCACACGTTACAGGTCAACACCAAAGCTGCTCTGGAGGTGCTGCTTAGCAAAACCCTTCCTGGGCACAGCAATACAGCCCTGTTTTCTCAGACTGTTGTAAATCTGCATATAAATACTTCCCTTGAAAAATGGCTGGTTAAATGTCTGTACAAGAATTTAACCAGTTTAACCAGGCTAGAGGTGATCATACGCATTTTCATTGTGTAGGCATGATGATAAATGCATTTCGAGTATCATGTTCTCTAAGGTTGTAGACCCCTCATTCATAAATGTTAGTCTAAGGATCAGAGGAAATTTGGTATACCCGTCATGGCACAGTCGTGAATGTTTATGAAGAATCCTACTGAGAAGTTGAGGAATCAGGGAGACTGCACGCTAAGGCATTGAAAAATTCTATTGAAATGCATATTTGACCTATATTTGAAGATCTGTACAGTAAAAGTAAATGGATGTCATGAACAGGGCAGTAAAACTTGGGCTTAATCCTTACAAGGCTTGGGTTTCGGTCATAGTTTACCAAGGCCTCAAATATTCAAAAACTCATCTCCTGGGCTTCTCTTCTGGCATCTAAAGAAGTAGCCTGACTTAAAGGCTTAAAACACAGCTCTGATTTACCACTTTAGACAGAGTTCACATTCAACTCCCAATGGACCTAAGAATGCATCGACATCTATGAGTATCACTTGCAGACACTGGAAGAGTAATCTAAAA
>NW_009241064.1:0-808 GCF_000690835.1 Fulmarus glacialis | reverse complement strand
AAATCCAGAACATAGCACCATATGAGCTAACATGAGGAAAACTAACTCTATCCCCGCCAAAACCAGTACGCCATTGTCAGTTGTTTGCTGTGTTTTCTCTGAAATCTTTGGGGCTCTATATTATGCTAATACCATGTTTTGAGGCCTAATACTTTACAAGTATTAATTTAATCTACGTTTTGTGTTCTATTGGCCACTGTGAACACAGTATACAAGTTCCTACCCTTTTTTGGATTGTGTTCAGCCTTTTAATGCAATTCTGTCTAGTTAATTTCCTATTGGAAAATGCTTTTTCTTTTTTTTCTTAACAGGTTTTTCCTTATGTGCTATATGTTTGTAAATCTAGCTTGTGCAGTTCAGACGCTTTTACGGACTCCCAACTGGAGACCTCGTTTCAAGTATTACCATTGGTAGGGAATATTCCTTCATTCAGAAGAGTTAAAACTAATTACGCAGCCCTCAGTTGTTGATTTTCGTGTACTAGTAAAACAAAATCTCCTTTCTGACTTAAAAGAGTTATAAGATGATTCATGCACTGAATACTGTAACAGCAACATTTGTTTTCATGTGTTTGGAATAGGGCTAGTAATAGCTGTGATCATGAAAACGTAGTTAATGTAGAGGGTTTGGGAAGGGGCTACAGGATGACATTTAATATTGCTTATAAGCCAAGAGATCTTCTGAATATGTGAAAAGGAAGATGAAAAAAATATAATCTGCCTTTTATATATAGATAAGGAGAACTGGTAAAAATGTTCAGGAAAGATGATACGATTTTCATTTTAGTTATGCAAAAAAATATACAAAA
>NW_009241063.1:0-831 GCF_000690835.1 Fulmarus glacialis | reverse complement strand
GGGGGGGGGGGTGGGGGTGTCAAAAAAGCTATCCTGAGGCATCTTTCTCTCCTCTGCATCATAACAGATCAATGAACTAATGGTGCTGTCTGTTGCAAGCAGATATCTGCGCAGCTCAAGACCAGGCCTCAAAGAGAAGAAAGATGCTGCTGTAGATGGAGATGTGTGGCATAAGGAGTTAATGCTGCTGAACATCAGCACTATTTAGTAGTTCGAGAGCAGAAGAGACTATAGACTTCTACTCACGAGTGCAAAGGGTGCCCTTCACTGGCCGCTGTGGTATCAAAGCACAGCTAAAACTCACTCTTTACAAGAATTACATTGTGGAAATTTTGATCACCAATTGCTGACTTTTAAACCCTGCTGCTAAATTTGATGCAATGCTTTATTCATACAGGCCAGTTCACGTCAGTTTGATCCTGTTAAGCAGGCCATCAGGTCTTCATCTTGCCCTGCGTACGAATCAGGTGACTGCAAATAGATGATGAACAGTAGTGTCCTGTTAGACTATTGTTCTTCTGCAGGCACTCGAGCTGAGCAACTGTGAGGACTAGCATAAAAAATGATAGTGCACAAATGTGACATAGGTATTACCTACAATGAAATAATTTTTAAAACTGAAAACCATGATCAGTGATCTATAAATACTACACTAGGTCTCTGGCAGCTGACCACAAAGCGTAAGTAACTGAAGTCCATTAATAGTTCTGAGAAGATACAGGATGAACCTTCAAAGGGTGTAATGGACACCAGAAACGTTAGAAAAAGCCCATTCCTCCTTAAAATGTTAGCTCTTTACTTAAAACTCAACAAGATCATACTGAAATTACA
>NW_009241062.1:0-831 GCF_000690835.1 Fulmarus glacialis | reverse complement strand
CAAACCATTCTATGATTCTATGATGCTATTTCAAATCCCTTTGAGGTCTCATGCGTTATTGTGAATAGGCTGAGTTTAAAAAAATCAATAAACAAAAAACCAACAAACCAGCCCATTCTTCCTTATTGGGGAGGACTGTATATTGATGTGGAACAGAACCTCAGCAGGCAGGCAGACCAAAGGAGTGATTAGTTTTGGCACAGCAGTACATTATTGTTCTTCTCCCAAAGTCTACTTGAACATCTGTAATTACCTGTCTTCCTTTCTCAGATTTGTGATTGCCTTTCTCAGAGAGTTCTCGTTGTCCAAGATACACAAGATAACATAACCCTGGTGGGGAGTGCCCTGCTGAGGGATAAGCAAGGTAATCCTTCCTTAGGGGAATATTGGGTCAAGTATGCATCATCTTCTTCACACTTTCATTTGGAACAATATAATGATAATGGGATCTTCTTTGTGATTTTGAAGGTTCAAAGGAGCATTTTTGATTCTCCTTGGTTTTTTGTTGGTGTTTTTTATGTCATGCAGGAAAATACGCAGGTGGCAAAGATTAGATTATGATGCCTTCTAGCTTAATTACCTGTGACACAAGGTGTAAAGAAATGCCATTTCACTTGACACTTTGAACCTTTTCTACAGCTTTCAGAAGAAATCATAAATTGTTTGAACTTTGCTCAATATTTCAGTATAATAAGGGAAAAATAATCAACTATCTTTTCAGGAAGCTGTTTTATTTTATGTGAGTTCTGTATGCAGTCTGTAATTATGGTCATGGGCAATTGTAAGTTTATGACATTTTGCACTTTAAAACTAGCTGTATCAACACTGAAC
>NW_009241061.1:0-842 GCF_000690835.1 Fulmarus glacialis | reverse complement strand
GACATCTTGAGGGTTAGTTAAAGAACGATGCAATACAACTAAGAGACGAAGAATTCATAAGCAACAGCTTCAAGACTTTTGTGAAGTGATTGATTACAAGGATAATTAATGTCAAAGAAAACTGATGTTGAGATTCAAAACTTAAGCTTTATCTTGAAGATTACTCACAGGTGGCCAATCTATTACAGAGGAAAAAAAATTACCTCATTTATGTACACTTGAGAAGTACATTTCAAGGAAGGTTTTGGGACATCTACGTGTGTGAACCATAGAATGAACAGAGGTTCAGTGTCAAAGAAACACTATTTCAAACCAGAAAACTTAAAAAAAGTTACAAAACTTTTAGCATGAAGAAAAATAATTTTATTTTTTACTAGTTCTAAACTATCTTAATAAAAATGTCTAACAAACTATCTTCAAATGTGTATAACTGTTGCTAGTACAAGATTATCTTATTGAACAGAAAGCAAAACATGGCTTGTCTTTAAGCATGTTTTCTGATCACAGCCCAGAGAAATTTTCTAGCCCATTTCTCAGTTCTGAGAAATTTCTCAGTTCTGAATTTTCCTATCTTAAAAAGCAGTCACCTTATTTTACATTATTGTGACTAAAAAGAAGCAGGCCATATACTGCCTGTAGTTTTACTCTCACTTTGCTAAGCTATTGTCTCTATTGTTGGCTTCAGATAGTTTTAATATTTTCTAATATTGAATAATTGAATATTAATAACTACAGTAAATGGCTTAAAACAAAATAGTGTATCAATAATAAAGATGGGGATTCCTTTAAAAAGTGTTAAGTCTATCATAAAAAATAGCATTTGTGAATTATGTGAGTCAAAC
>NW_009241060.1:0-837 GCF_000690835.1 Fulmarus glacialis | reverse complement strand
AAAAAAAAAAAAAATTGGGAAATTTAGACATTATCCTTGGGAACGTAGTCCAATTTAGAAAATCACTGTTCATCAGCTGAATTGGGTATGATTCATAGCATACCGTAAACTTGGTTTTCTTGGTCAGTTTTTGCAGGTGACATCCCCTACTAATAACCAAAGAAGGCCTTGCAAGTAAGTGAAATACTACAAATTGCAACATTTAGATATCTCCTACAGCTTTACACAATTTTTCAGATCAGTTTAGGTCTGGTCTGAGGTGAGTTCAGGTGAACTTAGCCTATCATAGGTTAAATATAAACAGCAGAAGGAGGTAACTGCATAAAAAAGCCAGTCTTTATATAAGATAATAAGAGTAACGCCAGCACAAGTAGGAATCTGGATTGCAGCAACAGCCCTGTAAGATCTATTTGAAACCTGCATGGCTACCAGGCAGAGAGATTAAAACTCTGTAGTCGGTCACACAGGAGAGGAAAGAATACAGAACAGATATTTTCCCCAGTGTATTTTCCTTGGTGCTTCTTATTTGGTGATGGGATTTTCAGGTTACCATGTGAACCTGTCTTTTCCAGTTACTGAAGGTTCTGAAGAAGCAATGGTGCTTGATAGTGCACGATAAACAGATCAATTATTACAAATCTCTTTAACAAGTCCTTGTCACAACTTTTGTTAAAAGAAATTTTCTTTTGGTTTAAACAATGAATTGCTTATTTTTAGGGTCTCTGTCCTCAATGAATATTGAGCAGTGATCCTTTGAAACCCGTGGCTCAATTGTTTTGAAGCTCTTTCACTTTGAAAACAATTTAAAGGGGAACTAATTGAACCCTGTGATGAATG
>NW_009241059.1:0-840 GCF_000690835.1 Fulmarus glacialis | reverse complement strand
TAGAGGTCTTTTCCAACCTTAATTACTCTATGATTCTATGATTCTATGTCCTGCCCACAGTCCATGCCAATTTAATCAAAGTCATGTGTGCTGGGTAAATTGTGATTCTGGTTGCAGATCTGAAGAGCTGTATCACCTCAAGTGTTTGCAGAGGCAGCTTGGAGGAAATGGGTTGTGCTTTCTACAAGAAAAGATCATACAAAGATTGGGTTAATCTACATAATCTGGCCATATTGCACGGGTCTGGACACCTGAATGACTGGATTTCTCTGAATACAGAGAAGTCAGTGTCAGGATTGACTTTTCTGAATACAAAAATAATCTATGTGTATGTTGTCAGAATAGGTGCGCAAGCGACTGACTGCATTTTGAGCACGCTTCAAGGAAACAACCCTGTTAATCCAGTGGAGCATTCCAATGTGAAAGCACTCTACGAATTAGCAAGAGCCCTGCTATCAACAGAGGTTTTGAACAGGGTTTTAAAACAGTGATGTTGGTTTTGGTATTAAAAACTTACAGAGCTTTGAGCGAGAGTTGGGAAGTTGTCATTGACATCAATAACTTTAACGTTACAGCTACAAAGGGATGATATTCCGTCTGCAGCTCCATCCCGGTCTGACGCCTTCACAACAAGAGTGTAGCTACTATGTTGCTGTCACAGAAAGAGAAATGAGCATGTTAGAAGGACCACCTGTATATCTGAAATGTTACAAATACTCATGTCTTGATACTATTTCCTAATGCAGGAATTTGCCTTAGACATTTTATTGTAACATATAGAAAAAATGCATTTCTCCCTTAATTTTTGTAAAACCCACAACTTTTCTCTTCCGCGCCCCC
>NW_009241058.1:0-831 GCF_000690835.1 Fulmarus glacialis | reverse complement strand
CACCACATCTCCCACCAGGCCTTCTTGGTGGGAAGGCCTCTGGCACTTACTGAAAAAGCAGAAATATAAGAGGGGTTTTTACTTGTTTCTCTGCAAACTGTTTAAATAGGAATCTCTTTGTTCACACTATTTTTCATTGTTTCACTTCGGCTTTTGCCAACTTCTCTGTTCTGCTGTATTTGAGGATGACATCTCAAACCAAAATAAATGTGTGCTTTTCTTCATTGTTACTCCCTGCAAAGCAGGCCCTGCATATACTGGCCAGCAAACTCTTCCTAGACCATCAGGAACCACTGTCAGCACCAGCCTCAGCAAACAAGTCAACCAGATCAGAGACCCCGTATCCCTCTGGTCACCAAGGGTAAATCACAGTTGTTCCTGGTTGTGGCTGGACATCTGCCACCATGCTGAAGTTTCAGAAGGTTAAACCAATTTAACCTGAATGACCCTAAAGACTGTCAAGAATGCTTCATGATTCCCCATTAAAGCTGCAGTAGTAGGTAATAGTTCCTTTAATGTCTAAAAGGCCTCCTACTATCAAGACACAAGACTATGAAAGGATTCACATGAGACTAGGAGGCTGTATATGGTATCTTATTACATTGCAAGGTCATGCAGATTTTAAATGGAATAACATTATATGCACTAAATAAGCAGCAAATGTATGTATGTGCCTCTGTAGGCTTCATTATACATTCAGTTCAGCAAGGTAACATTGTTTCAATTCACGACAGTGAAAAAATCCTAATCATGTTTCGTAAACAGATTAAAAACTTTTTATAAATTTTTATGGGATTGCTACCAGATTTCTTGACATTTTTAATTGAGCTC
>NW_009241057.1:0-836 GCF_000690835.1 Fulmarus glacialis | reverse complement strand
TGTAACCTCTGCCAACCCCACACATCTCGCACGCCCTATGAACCCTATGTTTAGACCGCTGAACTGAGCCCAGGATCTCCACTAGCAGTGGTGACAGGAGCAGTGCACCATCACTCCCCTTGAAGTCAGTGACAGCTTTAGTGCTGACCGATGCTAAATTCTTACCACCACTGCTGAGAGCAAAGAAGAACTAATACAGCCAGTGCTCGCTGCTGAGAACAGAAGCTTTGGGAAAGAACCATTAACAAAAAGGTGAGCTACCGTAGTTGCCCAAGAGCAGGTCTAGCTCATCTCCCCACCGCAGGGATGGCAGGATCAGCGGTACCAATGCCACGTTGGACAAGCACC
Organism: Fulmarus glacialis; assembly: GCF_000690835.1. NCBI lineage: Eukaryota > Metazoa > Chordata > Aves > Procellariiformes > Procellariidae > Fulmarus > Fulmarus glacialis. The sequence continues at coordinate 488 of NW_009241057.1, read as the reverse complement.
AAGCAACTGCAGCCTGCATTTTGTTCCAGGCAGGTTTCCTGCCTGCGTGCTCGGTGCTGCTGCTGGGTTACTAAAAACAGCGCACGGTGGACTTGAGTTCAGGACAGGCGGCAGATGTACTCCAGTCACTATGTCCTCTCATGCGATGAGTTAATCTTTGGTAATTGCAGTCTGGTACTTTTGCACCTTGTAGTCACAGTTTCATTTTGTCCATGTTTCCCTGTTCTGCCAATGAAAACATCACTTAAGACAGAGGAAAGCTTGCTGAATTCTAGATGCGTAACTTCTGTTTCTTTTCCCTTACTCACAAGACCTATCACCCAGAAGAGATGTGGATTAATTTGACAGATTGTCCTTGACAAATGCATTTTATCTGTTACTCATTTTCACGCTTACAAATTGTTCATTTGTTCCAGAATTTTTTTTCCAGAAATGAAAGTTAAAAAACCTTATCCTATAATTCACTGACCCTTCTTTTTTTTTTTTTT
>NW_009241056.1:0-832 GCF_000690835.1 Fulmarus glacialis | reverse complement strand
GATCAGATTCATTAAAAACCAGGAGTTGTAGAATTAAGTTGTTCAATAAGAGTATGTCCATCACACTCAGCTATATAATAGTCTGAGTACCCAATGAAATATTCATTTTTAAAATAGGCTTTTGGGTTCCCTTTAGGGCACCTTGACTTGGTAGAAGATAAATCAATTGAAAAAACAAGAGATAGAAAAATAAAATGCAGTCTTGATGTAAGTGGTGCTTCTCTGTCATTAAAACTGTACAAAGGAAACAAGATGGTAGTTAAAGGATGTCTGGGAAATAACACATCTGTGTGAATCATTTTTTTTGCTTGCTAGATGCCAATTTTAAGGAAAATCTTTTATGGTCCCTGATTTTTTTCCAGTTTTCTTGCTATAATTTTCCCCTTCACAAATTCTATTTTGGCTCAAACTCAAAATAGTTTCGCTTTGTTTCCAGAGAAGTTCACATTTCAGCATTTTAATTATGTTAGATATCAGTAGTCTTCAAGCAGTTTCTCAGTTAATCTAAGCAGACATGATTTAGATGTCCTTATGTTTTAATATTTGGAATGCTTCCAGTTTGGGGATCTTTCTGTCTTTGGAACATTACTTTGTCTCATTTCATAAACACAGCTGAACATTCACAAAATCTTTACAAAGTGCTCTGAGGCTATCAAATGAAGTATTTCGATGGAGAGAGGAAGAGGGAGTGTATCAGAGGTTAGAAATTTTTAGAAATAACAAATGGTGAATGTTTGACACAAATAGGATGGCAAAGCAACACTCCAAATGTATTTGCTCTACGTGTTTATATTATATATCTCAGAGATGTACAGAGATAGCTAATTCTTAA
>NW_009241055.1:0-829 GCF_000690835.1 Fulmarus glacialis | reverse complement strand
TGAGGGAGCACTCAATCCCCTCATCCATGATATGGTGTGATCTTGCAATGCACAACCTGGTCCCTTTCTAGAAAATGTAGGCTGCAATACTTTTGTCTGCCCCAATTCCCCACAAGCAACTGTCAAGATTTCCCCCTGAAATATTGAGGAGAGCTGGCACCCGGCCATATTCCTCCTACCCATCCTAGTAGCAGATCTCCATCTCTTTCCATCAAACCAAGGAAGAGCAGATGAGGAAAAGGATTATACGAGGGCAGGTAGTTCTGCACCCCAGAAGGCCTGGGCAAGTAGAGCTCAGCACCCCCAACAAGCTCAGCAACCCCAACACACATGTCCCAAAAGCCTGGCAATAATCAATTCAACTAAGGAACAGGAAATACAGACTCCTGTTCCTTTCCCTCCTAGCTCCCACCAAAGGATGGTAATCCCATCCAACCATATAATGGTATCACTGCAGCTTACAGTATGTTACAGTATGTTAAGAAAATCCAAGGGATTGCACATTATTACCACAACACAGAGTGGGTTAGGTCTGTTAGCAGCACAGCTGCAGGGGAACATGCCATGCTAGACTACTTTATAAGGCAGGATCATTATCTCAGTACATTACTGAGGTATGCCACAGATACATGCCACAACAAATCATCTGCTGCAAAAAGCATAATCTACCGAGTAACCTATATAAGGGTTATTCAAGCAAGCTTACTCTTGAGAGGGAACCAACAATGGCTGGTTTTGTCCATTTTGGGTATTAAAGCATGAACAGTCACACTTGAACACTAGGACTTCTGCTGCAGTTTGTCATCCCACTGTCGTGGTTTAACCCCAC
>NW_009241054.1:0-832 GCF_000690835.1 Fulmarus glacialis | reverse complement strand
CATTTGAAATTTCAGGTCTGGGCAGAAGTCTGAGAACTATTATATAACTTTCGTAATAAATACGTCTTGTTCTACCGCAGGGAGTGCATTTTGTATGAGAGAATCTGTAGTATATATGGTGCCTTTCTGGGCAGAGGTAGGTTGGAAGGAGTGCATGCATAGGTGCTTTTTTTCCTTAGATAAAATTTGGAAGGTCGAGTAGGCAACCTAAACTCCGTCTATGGTTTCTGCTGTACAGATCGACGACAAAGAATTCGACATTCCTCAAGTTGATACCCCTCCAACCCTGGAGAGCATCTTAAATGAGGTGAGTGGTCCATCGGATGTGCAACCAGCCCCAATACAGGGGTGATCTAAGATGAGGCAGCACATACTCCTTTGGCTCTTTTCATATTGTTTCTTCTTGGGAAATAAAATTGTATAACTTCATAATTTCCTGATGCTGATAGCTGACAAAGCGCATGTTCAGTTGAGTAATTGCTGTGCAGTGTGTAGTAAGGAATTTTGTTTTTTCAGTCAAAATAGCCACAGCTGAAATATAAAGGGTTTCCATCAAATTTAAGCATGTTCACTTGTGCATTTGGACAGTCGCCTGAAGACTGTACAGTCCCTTAAAGGTCAGGGTCATCAAACAACTTTTTTTTCTTTAGCTAAAAATAAATGCGGAGAATTCTGGGTAGTTCTTAAGTTGTGGGAGGAGAAGAAAACTAGATTCTTCACAACTCCTTTTATATTGTACATTTCATGTATTTAGTCCTCTGGCAGGAGTAATGAACTGTCTTAGCATCTAATGTTTCCTGTAGGTACCTTGTAGGGGAGAACTGACTTTGTC